>NW_019214278.1:493455-702232 GCF_002532875.2 Varroa jacobsoni
ACAAGGCGAAATGTTTGCTTAGGAAAGGTTTTGAAGTCAAGCATACTAGGACAACGGATTGCGGTCTAGCAAATACGTTTTCCCGGAGGAGAATCGTTCGTAGCTTTATGAACTATTTTACCAGTAACTGAATATACTGCTGCTCGTGCTGACTGTATTTGGATTGTTACGTTGTGTAAAGTAGCTCTCTGAATTGCTTTATGCTGCACCTCTCTAGTTGATGTAAATCAGTTTACTACTACTTATTATTCACTCTAGCATCTCTACAATTCTAAAAAAAAAAAAGGTGACAAACAGAAATATTACGTTAGTTTTATTTCGGAGACCCGGTATGACTTGGATAAGAAAACATCAGCTAGAGACCATGTGTGTGTGTCTTCGAATCAATGTCGGAATTGAGAATCTCCTCCAAAAACGCCGAGAGTGTATACGGCCATCGTGAGACCGCTGACATCCATGGACTCATACAATAAAGCAACTTTAAATTATACGGAGATTATATGCGTCAGAGGCCAAATATCTTTAATTGGCACCCTTTTATATCTATAATAGCCCGAAATTAATCTAACATAGCGAACGCGAAAAACACAATACATATTCTCTAAAATTTTCTCTCATTTTCAAAACACTAAAATTGTTATTTTGGCGTAGTTGAATGTCACAAAGTTCCCTTCGGACCCAGTGCAGACCCTCTCATAGAATTAAAAATAAGTTTTTTTTTTTTGTAACTATTGCCTTAAATTGTTCGCAACTAAAACATTTTGTACGTATTGTTAAATGGTGTAGTAAAAAAAGTGTAAAAAAAGTGTAGTGGCTTGGGTCGCTGAACCTCTACCTGAAAAAGGCAGGAGTTCAAGTCTTGCCAATGACATATACTACAGATATGATTAAATCAAGAAACATATTTAGAAATAATAATAAAAGGTTGACCTAAGATATCCGACAGGAGACCAATATAAGCCTATCGTTTTCGACATAAACCCAATTACGCCGCTAAAGAGTTTTTAGGCAAACGTGTTTGGGCGCCACTCGGTTTCTTAGAGGAATAACCAGATACAGCCTAGCGATGTATTATTTGAACTTGTCTTAGTTATTGAAAGTTATCCCGGTGATCGGGAAATTATGCGCAAGGCACTTAAGGTACTACTTCCCTCGAGATCTAATACGGTTACCGTTGCTATCATAATCGAGTGTCTGGTCGAGTATCTGGCAATGTTGCAAATTTGTGCCTTTGAAACACAGAATGCCTTTTGATTTTACGTTAATTCCAGAAGAACAACGGATGGTAGTATAACGGCGTATAATCGACCATCGTAAGTAATGTGACTCATGCGGCGGTTAAGTAACTTGCGCATGTTTATTTACTAAGGAAAAGGCAGATAGATACACGCTGTCGTACATAGAAATTGTTACCTGTCACAGAATCTAAGGTGAAAGAAGGTATTCATTTCTTATCAAATGTGGATGATAGATAAATTAACTCTTTCAAGGTTATTGTTAGGCTGCCTTTCGCAAGTCGCCCTAAGAGTTCTCTCAAAGACGACACAAACGACTGCCACTTCTTCTGGCTAAGCAGCCTTTAGAGTGTGTCCAATTTGTCACGTCCAGTCATGCGGACTGCGTACGGGGTAGCTATTATGAGCTGTGAACTTGACGCAATCCAAAGCAGGATTCCCAATTCAGAGAGTGGTCCGTTATTTTCAGACGCTTTGTCTTTCTCTGCCTAGCAAAGATGATAGCTGGTTACAATGGCACAACCGGAGTTCTCGTGCCCTCTGCACATTCATAAATTATCACCACGTACCCACAAGAGCAGGATGTTTTCCAGTGATGCCGGCAAGACTAAGGTTGAAATGATCCTGCTTATTTGCCATATGGCTTTATTCAACTTTCATGTACAGCTTATTTTATATCGGTCCTAGATTAGATTAGGTCCTTCCACAGGTAAAGGACAATAATACGAAGCTGAAATCCTGCCGCCAAGAAGGAATAATGGACGCAAGAAGTTACCGAGATAGTCACATGAAAAATTTTATAAAAAATATTTCGTCCATACGTGTGTACAAATATTGACGCTAAACCCTATTATTATCGGAGATATATACAACTAGATAAATGCATTGAACCCTTGAGGAATAAGAATTGTTATTATTTTTGTGGTAAATTAACAGGATAGCCTTTTTGGACTCCTTGCGGATCCATTCATGTTTGACAACAACAGGCAATGTAGTAATGGAGCATATAAGATGTGTAATCATATTGCCCCTGCCTCAAATTTGATAAGTGCGACAGGCTTGCATTCGGAAAGGGTGCAAAAAAGGCCTAATCTAAACTTTCCTTTGCAAATCACAGTTTTCGACTAGATCTTCCAAGAAGACCAGGCCTGTCGCGTATGTTTCAAAATTCACTCATGCGTAATAATTAGTTCATATATTTGACCTATTTCCTATGTTAAATTTCAAAGGCTAGTGCTCTTTATAGCATTACCCAAACCAGCTTTAGTATCTAGTAGTCCGGAAGGAGACAGCGTAGCTTTGCATCCTGCATTTTTTAAATATAATGTATCCTTTTTTTAGTAATAATAGATACTTTTTTTGTAAGTAGTAAATCTTTACAGCAAATCATTGCTTAAGTTTAGTTTTTTTTCGGTCATATCTTCGAAATGTTTAACATTATGGAACTGGCTGAGCTCCTATTCTCATTACTCTTTGAAAATGAAGACGATTTCGTATGTATTAATGCAAAGTTCATGTCGGATCTATCTCCATGTAACACTCAGATAGCATATTTTACAACGTATTTAAACATAGTAAGGTTTTTAATTGTTATCTGTCCCATGCAAGTTATGGGTAACAAAGTCATTGTAAACTTTCAGATCAAGTTGATCGTAATTTGCGTCACTCAGCCAAGTAAAACGGTATTCAACACTTCAGATGAGTTCGGTGCCTCGGTGAATGTTGACCCGTTTATTCGATATGTGTTTCCCTTGATTTGATAAATCATTAGATTTATTGAAATCCAATGAACGCTTTTTTAGAAAGAAATTAGTTTTTTTATAATCAAAACGGGTTCTATCAGTTGTCACAGCTGGTAATATATATAAGTAGTAGATAAAAATTTTTAAAGGGTGTAAGCCTTTTGATTGGCATAGTCGATTTACGTATGGGTCTTATACAGCATACTAAGATGATCGACTGGGTGTGCATGTATCGCCTGAACCAACGGACGTTTCACCCGCTCATATACATAAAAGCTGAAATCTCAGAAATATCTGTAAATAAATACTTGTACTTCGTATAAGCATCGCGAATTATCGACAAACAAATTCGTTTGACATAAGCTTAAACGGTTAAAGGTACCCTAAAAGGTAACATATATATTTTCCCGCTTAAAGGCTATAAGACCATCATTTGTAAATATTTTCTCTGATAATGCTACATGTCTTTTATTAGCAAATCATTTGCCAGATTCTACGTTCATTTTTTTTTTGTCTTTGACAGCTGAACTTCCCCGATAATCTAGTATTATGTCATTCCTAGATTAGAAGAAAAAAATCAGGAGTAATACACTAAAATCTGGGACTTCTAAACGTCTCGCTTCGTTTTCGAAGCTGAATTGATTTTACGGAACGTAATAAATACGCTGTACGACTTCTATCATACGTTCTTTATTCCAGAATAGCTATTCTGATCAATGATGGATACATTTTTGGACTTTTACTAGATTACGCGAAATGTTTGCTAGATCAAGGGAACTATTTTTAAACCATTTGCAGATTAATACGCGTACTGAAGAGTTTTTCTTTAATCTGTGTGTCATTCTATGTTGCTTCTACTCATACGGATTTTCCGCAACGTATTTGATCTCTCGATCCTTTAAGATTGTTTCTGTAATTAGTGCATGATTGACAAATACCAGTTCCATGCCATTCTTATATCTGAGCATTACCTCTTATAGGTCAAATGAAAATCACTTCCACGGATTAAGATACGGACGGAATACTGCCAGTAATATTATTTGTCCTTAAATAGGGCGATCGGTAGCCTTACATCAGTGTAGGTTTCGACATCTCAGTTAGAATTTTCACTCTATTTGTAGGTGCGATGCACTAACAGTGAGTAAAGCAAAAGTTTCCAAAAAACCATGGTCGCAAAAATATATATAGCGTTGTACTCGAGGACCGCGAGCCGCAAAATGGATCCTTTTGCGATTCTATTTTTGAGCAACGTCGTTTTCTTTTTCTCAGTGAGGTGCTTTTTACGGGATATTTGCGATGCAGCCCATTCCAGTTTAATCGAGCCAAGCGATGGGCTCATTGGACAAAAAACCTAAACTCACCACCGCAAACCGGAAAACAGATTGACCGACGTATCGGTATTCTTATATGTCTGTTTGGCCAGTTGGTGCTTTTTGGCGGTTTTTTTTTGTATTCTGCTATCGAGTCGCTAAGTCGTTTTTGTCCGGAAGACAAAAAACCCAACCTCGCCAGCGGCTGTACCGTTGGTCTTACGCTGATCTTCGCTGCCCTGTCTTCGCTACTTGTACCTTTCAGTAGTCGTGAGCTGTAGGAAGCTACCTTCGGTACATAGAATGAGCGTACGCCAACGAAATGAAGGGGTGGTTTCTAAGGAGGTAGAAAGTGAAAAAGATAGCATTTGCCTATGTGGGTACTAGCAAAGTGGCCAACGAGATGAGCATGTGACTGGACTAGCCCAGTTAGGTTTGCGAATAAGGACGCCAAGCTATCAATTAGGTTCGATAACGACGGCTACTTGTGTTTACAGGCTTTAAGATACTAAACGCTATTTGGTAATAACCGATGCAGTGGTCGCTCGGTGTTGATTAAAGCGCTGTTCGGTGACGCGGGAACACTGGACAGCGGAAAAGGGTAAGAATGTTTAATGAAATTTAATAAGCTCAGATGAAATGCATCAAATTGGAATACTTACATGGGTTTGTTCCAGTAAAGCATTCTTTTAATAAAAAAAGCATCTTTTATTATACCACACTTGTATACATTAGCGCTTGGAAATGTCTACTTCCATTGGATACCGTTTCGATTAGTGACGATGTGTGGTGTTGAAGTTGGCCGAACACAGTATACCTAGCTGTACAGGTAATATGTACATGAACTACTTGCACTATATCTAACAGCCATTCGTTGCCTAACTGTATACACACAGGTAAATTTCGTAGAAACTTTCTCCTAGATAATGGGTCACTAAGGCGAGAAAAAAGCTACGCAAGGTTGGTAACTTAAATACAGACCTTTCAAGTTGAAATTCGTCTTACGACAGGCTATTGCATTAGCTAATTGATTTTTCTTTAGGTGCTGAAGGGATCTGCGTGGCCCCATTACGTAACCGAAAACCCAGCGTGGTCAGCACAGCCGCACCCGTAGCACCATCATTCAAAATCTTCGCGCGCGATTTACCCCAGACAATAAAAGGAAAAAAGTTTTTTGACGACCGAAAATCGACAAGCGACGGTATTACTGAGTATTACATGTCTGTTAGAAGGTTCGATAAATTCTTGCACTTCTAAAATATTAAGAATTTCAAGTATTTCAAAGAATACGTTGCTGCGGAAGACCTTTGAGTCTTCAGTTGTGGATTAGCGTTGACCTTGGTTGGGTGTTTCCCGCCCTTTGAATTGTCTGTGGATAGACAAAATATGTGCCAATTTTGGGCCGTCTGCAGCCTTTGTAACCTTTGCCTTCCATGGCTTCTGACCTTTCATGATTTTTGGAAATTGAGTAACTTGAATTTAAGTTTAATGCACTTCGTATATAGCGCAACTCAATAATACTTCGATGATTCCCGACGTACCAAGGTAGTGCCACCTGACCGATTGCAGAGACGTGCTTCGCTGGTATGTTGAAGTCTAAAGGAAACAGAGATGCTTCTCTTTGAGCTTGCATTATTGCGGCGCCATCTTTTCTCACCTGAACTTATGTTTAGACACCATATATTTTCTCGAGGTATCTGTACCATTTGGCCCAAGGCCAGCAAAGGTTAGGGTAGTGTGTATTTTTATCGATCCGCAGTTATTATTTTTGACTGGCATAAGTAACTGAAGAAAATCGGCATTAGCTTCGTCCGGATTGCCCTGACTCATTCTGTTTATGTATTTAATAATAGCAGTCCGTTTGGCCTACCTAGCGTTTACGGAATCGCATACGGTTGGTACGACTAAAAATTTAAAACTCCAATAGCAAGCAATGGCTATCGATGAGATAGTTATATTTCGCTTTTTAATTACTGTTGCATTTTACTTTTTACCTCCAAACTAAACATAAAACAAATGCAGTGCTTCGCATCTCTACAATGTGCCGTCTGCGTTTACGAATTGGCTATTTTTTAGAGTTTGCAGACACGGTGCTTCCTACGGCCCCCTTCTGAATTATTCAGCCCTCAGATACCGCTGGGGTGATTGCTCTCCATTTGGCCGTACTTACATGCACACTAGTAATCAGTTGACGACAAAGACAGCAGTGTGTATGTAGTGATATTCTATATTAATGAACACGATCTACGATGGTTGAAATTAGTGGGGTACAGACAGGGATATGTCGTCAAAGCGTTAAGTCAGCTTTAGACAATAAGAACATGAATTATTTATGTATACTCCCAGCTCTTACGACGATTATGTTGCCTACGTTCTGAGTTTCTTTGAATATCCCGAATACATTTCAGCTGCTGCCGCCTGGCAATTTTGCTGGCTAATTATTTCGCTTCCGGAAACTTGCTGATAATATGGTCAATTTATCTCGTCTGTATCTGTGCCGTCCCTTTGACCCATGCGTAGTTGCTGAGTGTATGGGTATTTTATGCCGCTGCGCCAATCCTGGCAGAAGACATGTATGTGAGTATGGTGTTCTCTTCATCGCTACTGGCTATCGTAGCGGTTGAAAGTTGTACAAATTCATTATGCATATATACTATTAATCTTGGGAAACGGGTTTGTAGAACTTAATACGCCTGTTAGAGTTTGGGTCGTCCCAAGTGCCTTGTAGTAAAGCGCTCGCTGGCATTTTAACCATGTACTGCGGGCAGTGCCGCCGGCCGCTACTAATCGTCAGGTGCGGTGTCGATGCCGATATTGAAAATGCATGCATGGAGCACGCCCATCTGTGGAGGCACCTTACGATACACAGGGTGTTTATCAACGTGCGCCTCAACGCTGAGGCCTATTATTCCCAGCCCCTGTTCGACTTTAGTGACAGACAGTTTTTTAAAATTGTAGATTTTATGATACGATTATTGTTCCCGCCCATATCGTTATACAGCACGAGTGTATGGCACAATAGCTCAACGAGATTTACACACTTTTTTCGTTCGAGACTCGAATGTCACAGTTTCACCCTGGCAGAAGCCATGCGTGGATGAATACCTTTTTTACTCAGCTGAATTTGGTTTTTCCATAGTAAGCAATGTTGATTGGGGCGAAATTATCGTTTTTTTTTTTGTGACTTGCTGAACCATTGTTTAGAAGTCAAAAGCCTTAAAGGCTGATATGGGAGAGTTGTTTGTTCTTTCAGGTTGCACAAAATTGGCGCAAAGTAGGCTTGGAAAGTTAACTTTCGATTTTTCAGACTATAGCTTAGAAATAGTAATTCCTCTCAGCAAAATTGTAGATTTGTAAAAAACGCGCCAGTGTAGATGTCGCATGAGTTTCAATCGTCTCTATACAAGCGATGCAAGAAAGATTTAAGCGTCTTTGTCTGATGCAGATCTGTCCACAGGAGTAACTTCGTATAATAGCGATTCCAGTCAACTTGTGGGTCAGACCTGATCGAGACTAGTAACTCTATATGAGCCTATGCGTATTGAACAGTATAGTTAGTGCGTACATACATCGCAAATAGATAAAAACGTAGCTTTTTAAATAACTACTGTCCGTCTATCAAAGGGAACGCATCTAGAGCAAAAGGGCTGCCACTGATTATTGTCGCTCACACCAGTGTACGTAACTGTGAACGCAATTTACGTAGTTGCAAATGTTGCGCCACAGCTTGCCAAGACTTGTTTTTCCAGCAATATAAACAGTAAAAATGTTTTTGTTCTATTTGAACAAATCCAAATTTGATTAGTTAGCGAGTCGGCCGGGGCTGTCATTCTGACCACATTAGAGAACTTGCCGGTAAGAGGCATGCCCCATATGATTCGCAGCAACCTTACTTTCGAGAAAGTTGTTAAAGCTGTTAGAATTTTATGATGGGAACGTTCTCTTGAACTCTATATAACAGGATTTGTTGCTCATCTAAGCATCCTAGACAATAAGCGATTCTATTTTGGCAAACTGCGAACTGTTAGATGGAAAGTCATCTTTCATTGTAATTGTGGGTTTCAATTCAACTGGGTTCAAGCCGTGTGATGACAGTGTTGTACTGATTAAAATGTCTAAGCGTGTTGTTCACCCGAACTCTGCCGAAACGGTATTACAGAAACTATTGTGTCTTACTTGGGTGACAAGCAGTACGGCATTAATTTTGCATGAAACGTGCATTTCAGCCATCTGCGCAAAATACAAATCGTTTCGTTGCTTAAAGGCAGCTGCATGAAAGTTTGATTGCGTGCCGAATTAAATTATAAAAAAAAATAGCTATGAAGAAGCGCCTAGCATTCTTGCTTACGAAACCATAACTATATATATATATATATATATAGCAGCTTATATTATAGTTGCTTCATAAAAACCTATGTGGAAAAATTGTAACTGTATTAAAACTTTATGAGGCAGTATGCGATATAGTCGTGTTATGTAAACTACTGTGGCACATATGTAAAATCTTCCGTTAAAGTTTTCCATTTCTTCTATGTTGTGCAGAGGGTGTTGCTCAACTTGTATTACGTGACAAACTGTGTTCAAGTTATATTATTAAGTACTACCAGGGTTTGTATACATGAATACTATAGCCTAATAACTAGCTATTACAGCCGAAACAATCACAATTAAAAACGTCAGTCCAGAAAGACATAGATGTGAAAGGAAGAGAGCAGAGCCACTGAAACGGTAAAGGAAATAAATGTTCAACGGAGACCGGAATGGAAGGGGTAGCGAACTTATGGACGAAATAAAGGAAAAGAAAAAAAAACCATTGACGTAGAGCAAATCACGAAAGACAGCGAATTCCTAGACAGTATGAAAGAGCAGAAAAACAGATAATCTACGTCATAGAAAGACATAGGCGACGTAAAACGGCTCAACGCGAAAACATGCCAATAAGCGCTAGCATTTGTTGCTACAAAGCCTATTTCTCTAAAGATAACTATCAGAGCAGATTTATGTAATGTACAAACAAAGAGTAAATAAAAAAAAAACATAGAACTACATCAAAAACTGGATAAACTCAATACAAGCAATGCATTAGCAACAAGAATATTGGCACTACCAAGAATATTGGAAAACCAGGCATACAATTGTCTATTTCAGGTGACCTCGTTTGGCGTCACTCGGGGGTGCCGTCTTCCTGAGGGAACGTACAATTCTTTGATAATCATACAAGATCCTGTTTATCATAAAATCGGATAATAAGACACGACTATAATTACTAAGCCACGCAAGCACGAAAGGATGTACAGTAAGTACTGAGGTAGCAGACAAAACAGGAACTGTTGTTCAAAATGCAACAGGATTAGGCATAATGTCATAGCACATCGTCGCACGGTACCGATCAACCTCCAGAATAGGTTAATGAACAGGTACTCTCCGAATCACATCGGGTCTATTATTATTAGGTATTATGCATACCGAGTCATGAGTCGCGGATAGGCCATTTTTTTTTCAACAATATTGATCGATTTGGCTTCAAATAGTTCGCCAAAAGCCCTATTCCTGTTCAAAAGGTACCTAATATCGACCATATATAAACAATGAATATGAATTTGTAGATGCGGTAAACATTTCAAAACAGCGCAAATCTTCACGAGCTGGATTTCCCAATTCAATCGCGGAGCTAGAGCTTCATAGACTAATTTTCAAACATATGATTATAATGAAGGTCTGAATCATGCAGTCAGTTTACTTTATATGAAAGACGGTCGATATTTGAAATTATATCCAAAGCCATAGGCCGAGCCTGCTTTCTCTGGAAAAGACTCATACCACATATATGGGCGACGCTCTTACAACGGGAAGGGTTTCATAGGTTTAAAGGAAGTTAACACCATCAATAAAATTAAATTGAATCATAGAGTTGTTATCCCAAAGAATGTCGAACTTTTGAAGATTTTTAGGTATCACATCAATGTTAAAATATGCTCGTTGAGCGGATTATGTATATTTTGCAATATACTTCTACAAAAATTAATAAAGCTACCTTTAGAATGGACAAAATCAAACAATACCGTAAATGGTAGGTACGTAAGGTCGTGTCAGGTTGCCGTAGAAATGTTAAGCGTCCCTACCCGTAAGCGATACTCGTCCATCGAGCGATTGTATCTATATTTAGCGCAAGAACAACAGATATTTTTCATGAAGGCACTTCTTTTTCGGTAAAATTTCGTAAAAACACTGTCGAAATTATACAGTCGGGAAAATGATCGGTAGAACAAGAAAGACGACCAAAAAGCTAAAAAAAAATCCACTTACTATCACCAAAAAATCTTGCGTTTCTACACACGAAATTCATGTTGGAGGGAAATCTTTTACTTATGATTAAAATTCGATGACCCTTGTGATCCCATGTGGTTGAATCCACTGAGAATGCACCAAAGAGTTTTTCTTGCAACATTCAACGGAACTCGCTTACTCAAAAAGGATTACCCCTCAACGATAACCTCCGGTAGAAGACTATGGAAGATGTCGAATAGACTCAGATGTTTCTGAGGATTCACGATCTTTTCGTTATTATGTTAATAATGAAACAAATCGCTAACCTACCAGGTTATTGTACAGAATTTTTCAAAGAATTAGTTTAAGCAAGGTATCAAATTATGCTATCCTATCGATCATTGCTTGCATGATCTGTGGCTTGGCAAACGCGTATCATACCAGGTAATTCAATGTGCTTTAACTTAAGTTATATTAAACGCGCATATAATTTCAACACAATATAATACCGTTACTGAGCTAATTGTGGTTATGTACTGCGTTTAACTCTAACCGTCCTAGCTGGCCATCGGCGCCAGCCGTCTGTATCTATGGCAAATGCTTATTTCTGTCAGTTCCACGAGCATTGACCTAAGTATGTAGTCGGCCGAATGCTTTCCCCAGAGATCGACCACTGATTTGTTGCGGTTAACGAAAATCAATGTCCTTATCTGGGCGTTTCGCTATCGCTGCCGTCATTGCTGATGCCGAGCGAATCATCGGAGCGTGTATGGGAGCCTTTGGACTGATCGAATTTGAGAATAACTCGTTTTCTCCGCACGGTCGAGGTCTGCTAGGATTGGCCTGGAGCCAGCAGTTTCCCTGACTCCACACGAAATTGCGGCAGTTAGCGTCGTTCTCTTCCACTTCCAGTTCTTTCCTCCTATCTCTAAATTAAACCAGCAAACAAATGCTCATTTTAAAGGCTACACGAGGAGTAATGAACGACACGTCAGGACTGTGTATGGCTAGACGCTTTTTTTTTCCACAAGTTAAGTTGATTGCGGACAGAGTCACATGAGAGTGTCCTGCGGCATCGACGCGGATAATAATACCATTAGCTAAGCGTCTCAGTTTGAATTTGGTACGAGCCTATTTTACTATTACTGCTTCAGGCTCAGGTGACTGCGTGCAAACATAGCGTATACCAACGAATATAAGAATTTCAGGAGGCAAAAGGAATTAACTCTAATACACAACCTCTCTCCCTCATCTAAGGTTAAAAATCTCAATTGGAAACTTTAGAGTTTTATAGTCGAAACGTATTTTAGGAACTGCTACGTTGTTATATTATGGCTTTTTGCTCGTTACGTCTGCCCGACGTGTTCACCTTTTTAACCGTCGTTGTCATAAATCGCCAATTTCATTCGTTTACGAAATCTCAAAAAAGCTTTGGGTATAATTTTCTCTTTACGCTTACTAGACTCCTGTCCCACTTACAATCAAAAGCGGGTCTTGACCGATTCCTTAATTTCAAAAAGACAAAGAAGAACGCAGCCGTTTTCTCATTTTTTACCTAAAAATAATAGTAATGATGTAAACCGAGCCGACTCTTCTTAACACCTAACAATTCGACTAGGTCTGTATGCATCGCTATTATGACACATACCGATATGGACTATCATCGTTCAACGAACTTTGCTAGTACTTGTTTTTAGTATTAATAGAAGGTGCAGCAGACCACATACGTATGCGTGACGCATGTATTTAGTGTGCGCAGTTGCAGTATACGTCTAGCGAATCTGTATGCTCACGGCAAAATTACCGTAAAAAAGATAAGTTACAGTTATAGGTTTGTTGGTCATGACGCCGACTATGAAAAGATTGGAGAAGTTTTGAAGCTTCACCTTGGTGAGTGGTGCACGTTAAGAGCGCAACGGGTTGAAGTGTGGATTTCTGCAGACGCTTCAATGGGCCTCACATCTATACTACATGCATAGAGCGCTTAAAGTTGTACCTAACAAACAAGCATAACATGATAATAACAGAAAAAAGCTGACTAGCCATTAATCCGGGCTGCGTTTACGGAGGACAAACGGAGAACAGCGATAGGCTCATTTTAACCTCTTCAAGCTACCCCCATTGCGCAGTTCTGAGAACGAAACAAAAAACGAACGTTTCGAAAGCCATTCAATGGTGGACCAAGCTTATTATTATTATTATATTAAATTAGTGGCATAACATTAGAGTCAAACTCAGTTGAAGGTGGACGTAGAATAATGTGTAAATAAGAGGACCTATGAAAATCTGAGTTACATTAAGCAAGTAAATGGTATTTCGGATGTAGAACGTCAACACCAGATCAGAGTCACTTGTGCCTATAGTGGGCATAGATATGGTCTTCAAGAACGAATTACAGTTTGCATCTTACGTGATCATCATTAAGGAGTTCTAACCCCTAAAATGTTTGATGCACCTTCAAACAAAACATCTAAATATAGTTAAAGACAGTTATATTTAATAGGTTGAGTACCCAATATAAAGGACGACAGAAATTATTCAATATCAAAGAAGCTAGTTATTTCGTTTCCAACGTATAGTAGAAAATATGCTTTTCCAAGTCACTAGCTTATAGGTCGCGTAATTACACAGAGTAATCCATCAGAACTCGGACAAGTTTTGTCGGCCTATTCATCATAGCTGGCAGCCATTTGTTTGCTATTCTTGACACTAGAAAAAAACCAGGTCGTTCTATGGATGAAACCACAAATTTACCATGGCGGAGGCCCGAAATTTATTTTCATAATATTAGTGAAGATCGGCTAATGTCTAGCTACTTCGCACTGAACCAATCGCAGTGGAATCAAGAACCATTTGTTATAGGTAAGAACAAATGGTCAGCATTATTGCCAACTTCTATCCAGCTTCAGAAAATTTAGGTGAATCTTTTAATGCGGCAGAGATGGATGATCGTCACCAGCGTATAAATTTAAAGGGTTCATTAAAGTGGTACAAAAAGCTGTATTTACTTATCCCGAATAGGACAGAAAAATTAACAGCTATCTTCGATAGGGAACTATCGTTTTTTGGCTCAGGTGATCTCTTTGAAGCTTTTCGCACCTTTTAAACCTTTTTCATTGGTTCAGATTCGTTTTTTTTTTTTTTTTTATCTTTTTAGGAATTGTTCACCTGTTATTAGACCACCAGCTAAAAACCTTTTTAGGAAACCTGTTTGAAAAAAAAATTATAAAATTTTTATACGATTATGATAAAATATGTAGATGTATATTATTATTTGGGGATTACTAATGAGCGGTCTTGAGTTGAAACTGTAATCGAGTTAAGCAAAGGTGGTATCTAATCAATATAATTGTCAGCACAAGCAAAATATTGTTTTTTATTTACTTTTTACTTACTAAAAATGTATGTATAACCAGAAACAAATCGTGAACAAAGATCTGAACTTACGAAATCCTCGCATACATTTAGGCATAGTAAATACAGTTTGTGCTTTATTGAAAAAAATTCATAGGGCCTATATTAGGCTCTATAAAGTTTTGTACCGGAAGTTTGTACAGGAAGCACCACTCTATTCGCCACCCCACATTGAAGTGTTTTAGCAAGTGAAAAAGCCTATTTTTGGTCGACAACGTATTTCTTATCGCTTTAAAACAACCTTATTTTGATGATGAAGCTACCACTTTCTAGGTGTGTGTCTGTAGACGTGCCGGATCGTTGGAGCAGATGCGTTGGCGACATACCAATGATGCGACGCTGGCCTCATCTTTGAAGATGTATCGCTACTAATTGTAGAGCTCGCAGAAGACGCTGTGTAGCAGATCCGGATCGATTCTGTCAATATTCAGCCGAAATTCGCGCCGTTGAAACAAAGGTATCAAAGGGACAATGTCTTTGCGACCCAGCTCATTATCCCTTTCATACACTAAAACATATACGTTCGTATATATTCGACAGGTATCGACAACTTGGAGCGCAAACTGCCCAACAAGGAATCACACAGGACACGCAAGGCATCATCCTGATCTAGACACGTATCTGACAACAGGTCATCTTCACCGCCCAAGGTTTTGTTCTTACATACAGGTTTTTTTTTTGTCTATAAATAAATTTTGTTTAACAGGATACTGTTCTATTCGACTGGGCTTCGATGAAATTTTATTTGTGAATAAACATGAAAAATTGACATTAGTAAATGAATTTTAATGAACAAAAAATATTGTTTACTCAGGGATATATTACGGAACGTTTTACTAGACATTGTCAAATTTAAACTTCTCAATAACTTAATCTAGGCAACGAGCCTGACTTTTTTTTGAAATTGGTCATGTGTAACGTGTCAGCTTACCGCGCTAGCAGAGCCAGGTTCTATCTTCAGAATTGCCAACAATTTCTAATCTTATCAAGTGGGGTGGGTTGTTCATAATTAAGATGCTTTAAACGAGCTTCACAAGTATATGGATATACTAAAGAAAATCAGATTCTTACGAGGTCACTGGGTGGATGATTTACTGGACAGCCCCCATACATGCTACGTATTTACAAAAAAATAGTCAAAATAGAGAGGCAGTAGAAGATCAACTCGCAAGTATTGCGGATGAAACAAATCTCTGTGTACTATGTTTATCTTGAAGACAACATAATCTAACAGTGTTAACGAAAGACGTGTGTTGGTCAGGCTGAATTGCAAGTGCTGGAGCTCATTATTCAGGACGTTGCTGCCTAATTTGCCCTCCGATAGGCTCAGCATCTACTGTGAGCTAATATGTAGGGACATATATATTGTACGCAGACGGCCACACAATGAATAGCAATCTGTGGCCAATACACGGCATTCTAGAACTAGCAAAGCGGATCGGTGCGAGTTGTGAGACAATATGTAGATGTGGATACACTCCGGAGCATACGCTCAGTAATGCATAACAACGATGTGTCGTCTAGGGTTCGACCCAAAAAACGTACAGGTATAGGAAGTATAGGTTACATCTACACTTCTATCGATACCGCGTACAGCTAGTGTTCGGCGGAAATCAGTTCTACAAATCGATACAATTCTAGGTAAAAACTTGAATATGGAGTTATGTTAAATAGCTCTGTAGGTGTGTCGTGTAGGAAAAATCGTACTCCTGTCCCTCGCTAAAAAGTAACGACCGTCTAACAATCGTTAATTATCCAAATTTAGCTGAAGCCGTCACAAAGGCCATTCGCTTCTTGTACGCAACGAGATCATTTTTGTGTCGCCTTAAAATGATAATGCATAGTGACATCACAATATTGAACGTGGAATCGTGTACACTGACGACACGCATGTAACAAATGCTGTAGCTGTAAGTATGTACACTTCATCCAAGTGCTTCACCGGCTTCTGGAAGACAACAATTGCACTGACGTTTCAAGTTTAGTTGAAACATCATATCTACATTGAATCAGTAACTTCACTGAATCCATATCGATCATCTCTTAATACAATTCATTCGTCATCATTCTGCCATGAAAAGTGAGTTGTGGACGTCCTTCAGGACGCAAGCATCATCAAGACTTGGCCTTTTATGAAAATCGCTATCGCGCTACTCGTATATGCATATGAATAGCGCAATACCGATTATCGTATATATATTTAGTATAGTATGAAGAGCCACCGCTTATGGAATAATAACTAGACTTGTAATTAGCAAGGGATAATTTTGTAACTTGGGTTTTCGATTGAGACATGGTTTCTCATTCAGTGTACAGTGTTAAATAATTACTAATAATGCTATGTTGTTGAAATGGCGTCACATTTGCGGACGTTGTGTTGATATGACATAACAAGATCTACGCAACCGTGCACACAATAAAGTATGGTCCAGTATTCAGTTTCATCGAGAGACCTGCAGCTCTCCAGAGACGCGTATGTAGACCGACCGGTCAGAAGATCAACCGCGTGACGTGTCGTCCACAGTGGCCTAACTATGTTAAATCGGCCTAACGTACCTGCTCACTTTTCTTCTCGGAGGACACATCGTATCGTCTTACATCAACGGAAGATGTGCAGATGACACAGTGGTACAGAGTAACGAGGTACAGGAGACACTGAGCTATACGTGGTGGTAGTTATTTTGTGTTAGTAAACAGGACGGACAGACCCGGTAGGACGACGCACTTCGTTTTAGACTAACTATACTTAAAACTGTAGAAATTCGGGGCTGTAATGAATAGCAGTCACGATTTAGTTTATTCGCGTGAGTGACACACACTTAAGTGGATTTCGTCCGTCTAATTAGTCCCTTCACACAAGAACGGTTGAGAAGTTAGCCTTTTTTATTGCAATACGTACGTTCGCTTAAGAAAGCTATTTCGTACGTCATTTCCTTCTAACGTCACGTTGCCAAGTTCACAATCATCGTACTTTTCTATTAGATAGTCATAATTTATAAGCTGTGTGCGCAGTTTGCCCTTTCGATATCATTCCCATTTAGGTCTAACGCTTCTCGTTGCTAATCAAACTGTACTCAATGCTGATACTCAACTGATTTTGAAAATCGAATTTTAATACATAACAAAGGACCATTTACTTCATAGCCCTCTTCCGAATCGTTCCCTAGCGTTTCACTGTCTCGCCGTTGCCGATCTAAACCCCCTCTTTTTGAAGCATGTAAGTAGGCTATTTATATCTTCGTCGTTCTCGCTTCTGCTATCTTCGGTGTGCAGCTATGCAATTGTGTATGAGGCAGACAGGCACCCAGCCAGCCATGCGAGCCCGCTCGTGTCTTTCGGGGTGTGTAGGGTAGTGGGTTGAAACGAACGAAGTGAGGCATCGGTAGCTAAAAGTATTGCTAGCATCGGCGGTAGGAGACACATTGTTATACGGGACCTATTGAGATTTACATAATGTAGCCCGGCTTTTTTCCTAGACGTGCACTCAGACCCGTGCGTCTGCCACCACCAATGAACCAGCCACCAGCGAATTCACTCTACGACTTAGTTTATGATAGCTATACAACTTTGTTGAAAAAACTACACGGCAGGGTAGGATCAACGTAACGTGATCGCTCAATGAAGCGGAGCTCCTCGACGAAGGTAGACAGTGAGAGAGGAAGAAAAATCGGTCGGGTCTGAAGGAACGGCCGCCAGCCCAGTTTTCAGTATCGACTTTCCCGAACTCGAGGCAACGACAAACTTAAATGAAAGTAAGCGGACCTTGTGAAAATAGTCCATATTGTAAATCGGCTGGCCGCGTCATCAAAACGGAGCAATATTATTCGCTTTCTTCAGTTGGCTGAGTATCATGATAAAAAAAAAAAAAGGGAAGGCAAGTGTCGTCGAAAATGTTTGCCGAAGTGAGATAAATAAGGACTTTTAAGGTTTTCAAATATGTGCCGAATACGTTCTTGCCAGAAACAGGGCATTGCATAGCATGAATACACGCACCTTTAAGCACTCTATTAGCGCTATTGCACCAGCAGGAAAGCTTAGAACATATTATTCTAAGAAAAGAAAATATAGAATAATAGATTGAGGCAAATTAGGTTTAATTTTATAATATGTACTGTTAGCTAAAGGGCAAAACTGTGTTTGCAGTGCTCTAATTTATAGCTATCAGTTAGTATAACTGCGCTGTAAATTGATAATAAGAGCCACTCGAAAGAATCCTAAGCATAATGTAGGCAGCTAAGCTGAGACCTTCGGCTCTTGTGCCGGTCTGCCACGTCCTTTTGTCGGGGCAGCCGGATACCATTACATTCAATTATTTATTTTCAAAAAACGACTAACTTGTTAATTATTTTAATAGAATTTCTCTACTATTACTAGTTAAACCATAATACAACAGTCTGAGTGGTGTCGAACCAAAGCCGAAGATCTGATTAGAAGTTATTTTTTTTACAATGAGTAGTCAGTAACTAACCTCTGTCCACATTCTCAGAAGCCGCCGTTCTCTTCTTTATTGTTGTCTATCGACTTAGGTATAATAGGTATAATCACATATTTAGTAAGACAACTGTAGAGGTAAAAGAAAACTATTTTCAAGATAGAGCCTTAAAAATCGAGATAATAACAGGTAGGGGCGCATTTTGACAGGGCAGTAAATCAAATCAGATCAGATAGTGATGTGCTTACGGAATTCAAGCCCCATAAAATAAAACACTTTTAGGGGTATTTTCTAATAACTAAGTGATCTTTACAATAATTATTACTCGGTGTTGGATTGCGTTGTATCCGACATCAGCGGGATCTGACACGAAGTAACATCATTTTAATAGGTAACAAGCTATGCAGAAACTTCTGCCTGTGTTGACACAAAAAATTTGATATTTCACTGTAAGAATGGCCACGACATTAAGCGCTGGATAAGTTAGAGGTTTTGTTCACTTTATTTTTGCTCGATCTTAGAACACGAAGTAGAACTAAAAGATACACGGAAGCCTTGTTAAGTACTACTGGCTAAAAAGAACAGGATGTGGTATCTATTAAATAAGAACAAATAAGATTTACATCATAGTAGCTCATCACATTTATTATAGCTAAATAATCAATTCATTTTCCTTCCATTTAGAGCTGCGTCGTGCACCATCTCGTGCATAGATACCATCGGAAAATCATTCCACTGTCTTCGAATCCCATGTCGTTTATTCTCACGTGGCTGAAAGCGCGTTCGGTCAACGTACCTCCATACGTCCTTCTCACCGAGAGCAAAAATCTTTTTGTCACTTACTTATTTGATCTAATCAGCTAGCCGATCCGAGAACGTTCGGTGCTTCCTCGGCCAACTCGAGTCACATATATAGGTACATTTATATATATGCGCAGTCTCATTGAATCCTTCGGTAGGGGAGGACGTTCCGTCCAGTCGGAGCGTACCAATTTACACTCGCTTAGTGCAGTACATGGGTGGTGTGGAGGCTGTTTTTCCACAGCGTGGATCGCCCCTGAAAGGCTCGTGTCGTTAGCTTAAGCATGCACCGCGATGAGTGCGAGCCCAAGGCTGACAAGGCAGGCGAAGAGAGAATTCGTTTCTAGCGGTGCGCAGTACCTCATGCAAGAACGGTTATCTCAGGCTCACACATGTCTCATGAGGCATTGCTTTATGCGTATGCTACAGCACGTTCTTATTTTACTTGGTTAGTCGTAATTATCCTAATGGGTAGAGAAGCAGTTGACGAAAACGGTTGAGGTGAGGGACGAGTGCAAGAAAACAATACAGACGATAACAACACGGGCGGCGATCATGTCATTAAAGGGAATGACGACAGAATACTATATTCATGGTATATCAAAGCAAATGACGAACAGTACACTGCTTCTTTATGAGTGCGTGTCCAGCGTGTTCCTCGGGGTTGTAACATTTACTTAGACGCGTGTGTGCAATGGCACGAAGCATTCGCAAGAAGGGGTCAAATAAATTATGTAGTTCGTAGGTCGCTCTGCCATCGTCCTATACCTGTTTCTTATCAGTGGTCACATTGTGCAAGGTGAGAGTTGAGTTGCGGTAATACGTAAAGCCGACATTATATATATATATATATATATAATTCGAAATAATAGAAATTTTTCACGATATTGGGATCTCCCATCTACGTGTTTCATTCTAAATATTTCACACACTAACGCTTCATCTATTTTTGCTAAGCTCTATCTTTTAAAGTAGCAACAAGTTCGTGTGAGGTTGCACCTATACCGCACGCAAAATGTCTAACGGTTCGATGTTTGGTATTAGTCCAAAGATCACTCACACCGATGTTCTCTATTACGCTTATTCAATATTTGTTAATATAAAGCAGCATTTCTCATTACTATGTACCTAGGCGAAAATGATATTATAGGCAACTACATGCTTTCCTTCAAGAAATGAATGAACTATTAAATAATAATAAAAACTTAGTTTCCCACATCTAGAAAAAGGCCCAATGTATATTTTTAATGAAACGCAATACGTAACATTTGCAAAAAGACATTTGAACCATCCTGTCGTTACCCTAAACTGTTCTCAACCTGCAGTATCATTACAGTCCATCAACTTATGGAAATTAAGTTACGGTCTGAGAAGCAGTATTGGGGGTTAAGTAAGATGATGGGCCACATTTAAGATTTAACATTTTTTACCCTAATCCCTTAAACACTTCATCCCATTACTGTGTAATATATCAGACGCGCCGGCATAATATGATGGCGTGCAATCGAGTTAGGGATAACGTCGTTGCCCGACCAGTAACTCAGAGGGCATCGTTGTTCTCAAAATGAGAGAAAACTGGCAAAATTGTAAGCAACCAAGACAAATGTTTTTCACGCAGTCATAGAAAATTGTAGCTTTCTGAAGAGTGGCGGGGGACATCCGAGCGTTTCCGAATTATGTTGCATTCGCTCAGTCCCATAGCATTGCCCTCTTTGCCGCCTACTTCTTTTTTCGGGCTTGACGGATGACGCGTTTCAGATGAAGGAACATCGACGCTTTTGGTAGCTACAGGACTATGCGCTGTGCCATGGTATGGGACGCCGTCCTAGCTATAGCACTAGTGATAATAATAGTATTACCCGTCGTTCGAGAAGAAGTCTGCGAATATAAATTGGACATGTGTTCCCCCTCCTGCTCCCGCTGCCTGCACAGGAGCCATCAGTCGCCTCGTCGCCATTAACAGCGTCGTGGTTCTGTCAGTACAGAAGACGGCCAAACCTTATCCAGCGTCTGTATATCACTTGAAGAGCGTACGAGCAAAAAATGTACAGAGACGATGAAACGCACGCAAGGAAATCATGGTATGAGGAAAATCTTCTATTTTCCATGGAAAAGGACAGAGCCAGTTACAACTTCAGTACAAAGCGTTGAATTGTCAACTCTACACGTTCAACGCCGTTGGCGACACAGAAATCAGTTATCAGCATAGTGCTTGCGTTAGCGACGAACGTCAAGATAATGACGAGTCGATAGCCTCATTAACTGCTTTCGGCAACTTCCCCGGCAACTTCCCCACACTCAGAATCCGAATCAATATAATGAGCAGTTTCTAAATACTTCCCTAAGACGTACGGCAACCACAGCGTAACTACTATGTAGGGTCAAATATAAGTTAGCTTTTTGAAAAACAAAACCTGCCGTGAGGTAATAATTATACTAAAACATTTTATTGGCCTTTGGCTAGTGCCACAAAGTCTATCACTCTATAGTCGGATTTTTTTTATAAGCGTAAACATTTCAGTAGGAATATGTCAGCTTGTTACAAGTGGTAACTACACCTAATTAAACAATGCAAGGTTAAGTATCTGAGATCCCGGGCCTTCTCCTGTTAGCTTATTGCAAGTATAGTACATAAGAAAAATTCTATAAAAGAGAATAAAACATTCAAACATAGGACGCCGATCGTATGTCGAACACGCTAGTCATCCTATTCTAGCATTTATACCCTCCAACATCTTTAGCTCATGAGATTATTCATTCTTACTGCTTCGAAATACGCTTCACCTAAACGTAAGGTGTACTTTAACTAAGAGAGCCGTGTTCAGCCTTAAAAGATGGTACTATGGGTGGCTTAATTATGACGCCGGGCAAATTTGCTATCCCCAAATGCCCCCTTCCCCCCTCTCCCTAAACAATGTAAGACAATGAGACCATTACGTTTACAGTGCAATGATCTGTCAGTTTTTACGTTTTAAAGTTAAAACGGTTTTGCTATAGTACATCCATTAGTCATGTCACACATCGATTGGTAAATTAGGAAATATAGATTATGTGCGGCTAGGTAATGCGACAATCAAGGGAGGATATCCGTATTCTCGATTCTTGAACAGACTATGTGACGTAAAACGATCATACACAAGTCCGCGGTAGAAGAAAGGTTATGAATTCATCATTTAAGTCATACTATTTAAACTGCTATAAAGAAACGTAAGAGCCTTCGCCGATACTTCGTTGAAGGATGATTATTTTGGTTCGGGATCACCAGCATTGAATGGTCTGAACCAAGGCTGCACGAACGATAGCTTCCTGTGCGACGATCTTGGCATGTGACCGGAATCCTCAACTTGGGCGATGTGCATGTCAACGCTGTACAGCTGGCTTGTTTTAAGCATGGCTCCGTCGTGGACAACGCGTCTGTTCTCATCGTATGTATAGAGCTTGACTCGGTCAAAACGTACCGTATCGCGCATCCAAGATGAGCCCAATTTAGGACTATCCGGATGTCGGAAACATTCACGGTGACCGGACGAACCCACAAACTCTAGCCAAACGTTATACTGCTCCATTGGATGGAGTCCGGTAAGCTGTGCTTTTGGCGCAGGCATCATGCGTCTGCCACGGGCTGAAATCTTCATACGCATTTGACAGTTGTATAATGAGGAGTTCAGCAATGACACCGAAGGCTGATATAAGTTGACGGTCGCCTTTCGGACGGATTTTTTTGGCGTACTTGTCACGCTCGCAGTAGGAAGACCTCTCAAACGAGCTACGACGAGAGCTCGTCGCTGTTCGAGTCGTTCACGCTCATCGGCGGCTACCTGTCCTATGGCGGCATGAGCCACACGGACCTTTCCCGTTGACATGGCTGCCGACTCTGGTAGCACAGACGATCTTATGCCGACTTCGTCCGTCCGATAGCGTGGCAGGTTAGCAAACCCAAAAACGTTTCATGGCCTTCGCCGCTTTATCGATGCTGATACGTGAAAACGTGCTCTGTTCTAGAAGTGTCCCGTTGTAGCAAAGCAGGTTCGTTAAATAACACCATTTGGAGTGCCGAGAGCTTCGTTTCTTGCTGGTTACAGCGCTGACAACAGCTTCTATCTATGAAATCCCCTCTTCATTGAATGACTTGAGAAGCTACATACGAATAATTTTTCAGAAAGATCAGCTGCTAATTCCATCCATTTCGATGGAAATTCCAGTTAAGTCATCTCCTTGAAGAGCGCCACTTTACGATAATATAAAGAGTAAAATGCAAAAACTATATTGTACCTCTAAGTAACAAAGCGAATGGTTTAGAAAAGATTAACAATGCATTGTTTAATGTAGATAAATACACTGTCATATGTTATAAGCAAACCAAGGGAGCACAAACGAGGAGTAATGGAAGTTTTAATTATCAAGTTATTAGGGTAATTTCTTTTGAGCGGTATTATAAGTTCGTCGTCAAGATGGAATCACATATTGTTGCTCAATTGAAACCCGTGCGAAACATACCTGATCCAGTTGTGCGCTTAACGACGGCTATTGTATGGGCTAGCCATATACACCGATGTTTCTAATATTGAATTCAACGCTATTCTATTGAAGCGTGTCAATATATGATTTCAGTTTACGTAAGTAGCTTTTTAAGCCACAGCTTGCTCTGGGGTTCCTCAGAAGCGTACAGGCTATAGTGCACGACAGCATACCTGACCTTCGACCTTACATATATTTCTTCCATACAATGCTGATATCTATGAATAAATACTAAACAAAATAACTGCTTTTGTCCGACTTATCTGGTAGACAGAAGTTGTACAATTCGAGTATGATTTTAACGCTTCGTTATCGAAAGCGTGAAATTTCTTATTCCGTATCGTCGACTTGTATTATTTTCCTCTGTACTGAAGCCATCCTATTTAAGCTATCCTATAGATGCCGTTGAGAACGGCAGTGACGGTTCTCTAGTCGACAGTCAACTAATAGGTAACTTCAACAAAAGCATTTTGCGGCAATGAGTACCAGCTGAAGGGTGTTTTAAGAGAACCTGCGCATAAAAGACGCAATTTTTGAACAATCAAAGAAACTATATAATACGATTCACTTATTTAGAAAATGATTCGTGACAAGGTCGGCTTTTTTTCAGTTATCGCCGTCTCACCTGCATGCTAACTAAAAGTCAACAACTATTTTACTAAGTAAAAAACAATGCATAAATCAATTAATAGTTTGAACTATAACTTGAGCATATGGGTTTCGGTGGATAAAAACATTATACAATTTCTTGTCTTAGTATTTTTCTACTATGCAGTCTTTTAGACCCTAAAATTATAACGTTAGGATGACCTTTAAGAATATGACTGAACCGTGCAATTGAACCGGATTAATATAAACCGTACTTGCATACTGAGCTCATAAACTGAGTAAATAACAATATGCCGAAGTTCTAATTCAATAAAAACGAGAAAATATTTTTCCAGTTACTAGTAAGTTGAAAATTTTGTTTACGTTGGCTAGCAGTAAGCTTTGTGTGTCTGTATAACAATATGAACAACACCATTCTCAATTGCTTGCCTAATGTTTATTCGAATTTAAAACTATATTCCGATCTAGTCTGGATTTCTAACTTCGGTTTTATTATAACTGGTCTCATGATCTTACACACTATATAATGGTAAAATTCGGTAAAAATAGTAAAAAAAGCGAACACAGCCTACCCCGCTCCTCTTCTGTACATATCTACTTTATTTTCCAATCCCCTATCAAATAAATTTGCCAATTTCATGTCTCTTTGGCCTCTGTGCTTCTTTTGAGGCCCAGTCGAACAGAGTAGATTTAAAGCAAGAGAAGCGCTTAATTTACTAAGTGTTTTTAAATTTTCAAAAAAAGGGAAAGTTTTTTCCCCTCCACGGGATAGCAAGCTTTTTGGGCGAAAGATTGCTATTCCGGCGGTGTATTGGGGGTCGGGCCGATCACTGCGAGCATACATCTGAGGTCGTTCACAGATAGTCTGATAAAGGCAGACAAGTAAAAAAAAAAAGCTGCTAATAAAACGATAGTCAAACGATGTTTTTGCTTTTTTTTAAAATTGCAACTAGCAATATATTTCTAGATTATTAATATCGTTTTATTTCCTATTCATATTGGTGTAGAGAAGGCCGACGTTTTGGTTACCGTTGAAATAGCTCACCCGTCTGCCGTAGTCTTTGAAATTTTGATTATAAGGGAGATTTTTGGATGGCGTCTTATTTTGGCTCATAGTTGATTTGGTAAAGTAGCTCCTAACGCATAATTCTAATTTGCGATCTACTCTATAATGTTTACGTGATAAAATAAATATTCCACCAAAGATAAATAATAACATTGGTCTGCTTTACCAATTTTATTAACGGATTGAAGTAACCTCCGCATGTATTTCGAAATCAGTTAACAGAAAAACAGGATCAAGAACCGCTCTTAAAGCCAAAACGATGGCATCGTCATTACCCGTGTAGCTGTTAATAGAACAGAAGCTTTAAAAAAAATAGCCCACACACATTTGCTGTGAAATTCGACCGCCATACCTAGGAAGCAACAGTGACTTCAGGAATAAGCTGCTTCATTGGCGAAATGGAACGATGCATAGCCCATGCTACCGATAGACCTGTCCGCCCACTGTAGTGCCTTAGTAAGTCAGAGGTTAAGACTTTCCCCATATTACGGCTAATACTGCGGCTGCTGGTAGTGGAAAACTGCAATTCCGCGTTCAAGACTAAATGACTAGACAGTAGCGAAAGAGTAAAGGGTTTGGGTTATGCGACAATGATTGATTGGACTGTTATCGTTTCCTTGTCTTCGTGCGGACTTGTGCTACATTGCCCTTTATTAGGCATCCTGCCCGCAACTGCTGGAGCTGCTGGTTCTAGGCGTGTGGTCCTGCCTCTGCTGCTACAACTGTGGAGGGATGAAAGCTGAAGGCCAAAAGTAGTAGATCCACTTTGTGGTCTATTTGAGCGAAGCCATGGAGACACGAAGGAGTGTATAGCGGAGAGCGGGCGCATTAGTTGTTAATGCTAACTGGTACCATGTAAAAAGCTACGCGCGTCCCAGTTAGATAGTTAGCCCGGGGGCTGATTAAGCTCTAAACAACTTCCCTCACCCCGCCGAATGCCTCTGTTCCCCCTCCCGCTGCTCCAGCAGCCCACAGTCTACTTAGCAGCCTCAACTGCACTTTAACGGGTCTCTCCGACCGTTGAGACAGACCGGTTTACCCATCAAGGAAGTTGCGATAAGGAGCAACGGAGGCATTACAAGCTGCTTGTCTATTCCCCTGTAGGTGGCCCCTTTACCCCTCTCTGATCCTTACTGCCCGTCTCCTGTTTCAACATTTATTTTAAATCTTAGGGCTAGGGCTGTTTCTCTGTTCGTCGTCGATTGCCTGCGATGTGGAGCATGTAACCTTAGATTTGAAGCACATACTCCACTTGATGGACTTGACCCGATAATACTCGCTTCCCTGTTCCTCTCTTCGCCTCCATCTGTCCTCCGTAACAAATCCAAATTAAATACTGTGCCTGTGCTAACCGGAATCTCACGAGTCTTTTGCTTATTCATTCATATATACGTTCGTCTCTCGGTGGTCCGTTGTTTTTGATAGACGCACCGTTGTAGCTGCTTGCCTGCCCAAAAAATAGCTATTTTTTTCTGCCGCATTTATCTCTTCGTTACATACGTATACTATGTAATCGCAAAGAAGCAATCGTGGCATGCTCCGCTATGTACAGCGTTTGTTGTAATACAAAGCCACTGCAAAATGTATAACAAAAATATTTTTATTTATTTAGTGCCAAGGGCGTACGATACCATTCATGCATTTGTATCATATGTATGTCAACGGCTCAGTGCTATATCAGAGTTGAAGCAAAGAAAGGCACCATAGAGGCTAGCAGGTAAGCGTGGTACCCTGTTTCGCACTCATCCTTAAATGTATTCAAAGGACTATAAGACTGAGGTATTCAATTAAGCCCCAATATCGTTCTTTTAATAGGTACAAAATAACCCCTCACCCAACTTAAAACCATGCGACAACTGGCTGGAGACTAGCCTACACTAAACTTGTATGTTAACAGTCATTGTTAATATATTCGCGTAATTCACATTTTTCCAGTTCTGCTGAGTGTGATCTCTCTAGGGAAGCTGTTTCATGCTAAGGTTAAACCACCGTACCTAAAGCTGAGCCTCATTCTGGCTTTACAAAGAGGAATGCCTCTTGTTTCGTTAAAATGAGATAGACCTCGGGAGAACCTGTCTCACCAGTGTTATCTCTGAAGCTGTGTTCTGTTGTAACAATATAACAGATATTCCTATTAATAAAGTTAGTTGCCATTCTTTATTTTCAGCTAGCAACAGAACGTGTTACAAGGAATGCGAATCGAAGCGTACCAATAACAAGCGTTAAATATTATTTTGCTTCGTGTTTGCTCTACCGTATTGTATAGAGAGATATTACTCGCGTCGTCGTCGACGTGTGTCGTTACTCGACACATAAATATATCAATAGCTCGTTTTATGGCACATAGAGTAACTGTTTATCTAATTGACGCCGGGAATCTAGCGGCGTTCGCATCGGCAAAGCCGATTGGTTGCGCCTTAATCCTCAGAAGGCGAAGCTTCGAAAGCCGGACTGAATGACGCAAAGAAGCAGGGAAACAGCCACCATCGTCGTAGCGATTGTTTATCCGATCGTTGGAATGTCAGAAGAGTCATTTCAGCTTAATCCATCCCACTTGCAGTTGTTACTGTTTTCCAAGCCGTAGAGTCATGTACGCCACTGTCTGAAGCCGTCTAGGGTACGTATCACTCACTACTCGTTCGTATCAAAGCTTTCTTTTTGTTTCGAAAAACAAACAATTTTATTGATTTTCAGTTATATTGGATATGTGTGTGTGTTCAGTGCTTGATATAATTAATTCTTACATCAGAACTTAAGTGGTAAGTATCGTACTTGATAACAACATTTGGTGTCCATTAATTGGGTTGGGAAAAGTAGGACTCTGTGGGAGAGGTGCTGGGCACGAAGCTATTTTACTTCCTCTTCTAGCAAGGCTACGTTACCTTTAACTTTTTAATACTACGAAACCTTCGCAGCTTACTCTCGCAAAAGCTTTCTTGTCGTGTCAATCCCAACTACAGTAAAATGATTGCTTCTTCAAAGGGAAGGTGTATATTGTATATTGGACTGAGCCATATGGCTATCTACAATTCTATTACCGTCAAAATTTTTAGTTTTGAGATACACACGAGTCAAGAATTTTGCTCAGGTTACGTTATTGAGTTTTTTTCATTGTCCAAACTTCAAAAGATGGAGCTCTATACTTTTTTTGTTTGATGATAAAAAAGCAAGGTTTTTTTTACCACAATTTCCTGCCCCGAAGTTACTTTTTCACTCCCAAACTGAAAGCAAGCTACGTTTCACGAACGCCATTAAACTGAGCTTTATTACATAATTTATCCTGCGAGTTAAATGAGCCAAAGTAAAATGAAGCTGCATGGGCCGCTGCATTTCGAGCATACATAGAGCCGAGTACTTTTGATGCAAAGTTCAAAGAGAAATAAGCAGAACAATGTAGCCTCAGAGTACAAGTTAACTTATTAAAACTGCAAATACGTGGCTATATATCAATTTGAACTAAAGAATAGCACTACATGTCATCGTCATAAAGAATATACAAAACTGAGGTGCTTCTTTAAGAAAAGTCGTCGATTTTTTTTAAATATCGCATCGATCATAGAAAACATTACTACCGATGTACACGCCACATTGAGGATAATCAATCATTGATCAGAATTTTGTCCGGAAGGATCGTTCATCATAAGATAATGTATAACCACAATTGTTACACAGGCTTCAGTGCGGTCTAGCTGGTTTTGAGGGGCGATGCGCACATTTTCATTGTTCCTCCATTCCTCCGCCTTCAACTCGCCGATGTGCCTGTACTTGGGTCACTCAAGACCCGACTTCACACTGGGCGTCAAAACGTTATATAGATTTGTGATAGATGAAACACAATCTTTGACCTGCTTAACTTGGTAGTAAGTATTTCCTAACTAAAATTATGGCCCACTCTAGGAAAAAAAGTACTTTTCCTTAAATACGTTCTTCGCACAAAATCATTGGTGGCTCAGACAACTCCACCTTCACAACAGCACTGATGCTACAATTGATACAGTCTCGAAAATGAGAGAATGGTGATGATCCTATATGAATCATATAAAAGACCTATCCTTGAGGAATATTCTGGTATATTCGTAGTAGGTAACCCGTAGCAATAGTGTTGTGCAAAGTTCTGGCCCATATGGCTCCATCCTTCCGTCAATGCATATAAAAAGACCTGTTTAAGCCTGAAATCAATGTGATACGATGAACATGAGTACTGAATTGTATCTGTCCATGTTATTTGTGCGTACTCATTATTTCATCTTCACTATATGGTAGAATACAGTTCGATTTTTTGAATCATAAACTATAGGTGTGATTTCGTATCGTTTTCAGCATATGGCGTTCGGATTTCTGTATGTAGTGCAGCAGTTTAACCAATATAACCTATCGTTGCTCGTACACGTAAACCGGACCTAATAGGAAGCGGGTCGTTTAGGAGAAAGCAATATGCTTAATCCATGTATAATCTCGAGATCAGTGTAACGACGATCTCCGGGACGCCGCTGCTCCTCCTGGCTTCTTGCTTACACGGTGGCCTGCACTGACTAGACAAAGTAGAATGTTCAACACACGTGCTATGCTAATGTAAGCAGTATCGCGTTAGAAAAATACATTGGGTACTGATTACTCCTCATTGAGAATAGTACACAGTAATGTCAATTCGAATGCTATAGCTGTGATTATGCCAGAGGTTGGGTAGCGGAATGTTCCTGACACTCTTTATAGTTATAGTCTACATGTCCGATACAAAACACTTCCGAGCGCTAAGTCCCCGTGCAGCGTCGCTTGACATGGCTGCTGGGTGACATTTTGCTCTGTTTATATATATACATATATGATAATACAGGTTGAAGGGCAGCTTTATACACTATATAGCCTGCTGTCTCCGACTACATAATAAGCGCTTCTGGGCCGACGTTTTCCGTGCGCATCAGGATGCCGTTGTCCAAAAAGAGATGATGTTTGATGTTCCTTCGTACCACAAGACTCATGGCCGCCGCCAAACTAGCCGAATTTGGTCCACTAGCTACAAGGAAAAAAGCAAGTTCTAAATCTTGTTTCCTTAAGAGATTATTCGATATTGATTTTCTGCAGCCTTTGGGTAATCTATACATGTTACGCCATCACACACTCAAGTAATCTCGATGACCAAACTCGATGCCAATTAGTTCCAATAATAATCCAGTTATTCTAATTGCTCGAAGATTATTTCATACCTATAATAGACTGTCAATGAACACAGTTTAAGGCCTGCACGTCAGCACCGTACCCAGCACCTTGTTTTTCGAGCTATTTTCTGTGCCGCAAATTGGCTGCTGGGAGCGGACTAATCTTTTTGGAGCTGTATTGTTTAATATATAAACAATCTTGCTGTCTCGAAACCTTGTAATTCAAAAGTGAGGTTCAGATGTGTACTTTTGTCAATCACCTGAAAAACGCTTTATAGACACCTAGCCTTATGCCAGGGGACCTACGTTTAATAGTTTATGTTCTTTTTTTGAAAATCGACGAGCTCTAAGACTGTTATAAGAAAACCTCGTCAAAATCCTTCAACAATTATTTTATGTGATGATAGTGTTATGATTGATCTACTGAAATACATTCCAATGTTTGTGATATTTAGGGATGCGCCCGTCTAGCCCGTCTGAACAATGCGTTCTCTTAGCTTTGAACTCTCTAATTACGTTCAGTTGATGTTTTGACGATTTTTTTTGTTTGTTTTTACGTTGTTGCTTTCGCTCGAGACACGTGTACACACTGTGTTATGAACTAGTAATAAACAGATGTATTTCCATTAGGGAAAATCTATTCTCTAGCAATTCAAAGTACATTGGAAGCCAACCGATCAAATCTGCGCTTGTGACTATAGAAGTCTTATGGGATTTCTAACGATTGATCGAATTTACTCAATTCAATAGCATCCAAATATTTAGTAAACTTCCATCACAGTTCCTATCGAATTTTGTCTACTAATAGAACGTGCTTCTAGAAGCTCCTTCTTTTGGTTTTACAACGGAACCACGTCGATACGTAAGAAATAAGGTATAAAAATGTGTCACGTGTTGAAATACCTAACACATTAAAAGCCTACTGCCAAGTTTTCGTGCAACACGTGTGCCATCTTTTCTGCTTCTTCGCTGCCATTCGTTACCTCGTTACAACACGGTCGTTACTGTTCTCACTCCAAAAAATGCACTGCTACCATTCTAATAGACCGCTATCCCATCATTTACCGATTCAGCATGTTGCTACATTGTACACGCTGCCGTATACCGTTTTGCGCAATGCTTGCTTAGTACGAGTTGAGTTTAGGGGGTTACTCTGTTCAACCTTTCCTACTTTTTTTTTTTCAGCTTTTCCGTTTTTGTTTTTTCACTTCAAGGGTTCGATCACTAAGGGCCACCTTTTCCCAAAGTTTGTTTACTCAGTCCTTTCGCTCGGCCCAGTACTTTTGTCGACGGCGGTTATCGAACGCTCCTTGATTTAAACGAGGAATATGAGAAATCTAGAGAAAGGGACAGAAAGCAGATAAATTGATATTTTCAAGTACTCTGATATAAAACGTGCGGAAAGAATGCTTGAGCAACAGTTTAGCCATTACTGAAGCTTCATAGACGTAATACACATATTTCTGAACTAATCGAACCGTCTACTTGGTGACCATACTGCCCGTTTGTTTTGTCATCGTTTTGCCGCAAGCTATCACGGTTCACGCTGCCGCACAAATCGGCAGGACTGTTTAATCAAGCGTGAACTGTGACATCTCGAACGAACAGGCCATGCTCGCTATTTCATTGTTGTTGACCCATTTTTGTCTGTAGTATATCGCTGTTGATTCAGTCGTCTGCTATGCCTAAATTCCGCTATCTTCTGCTTTGTTTGTAATACACACACTAACAATATACTAGTAACGACACCTACAACATGGGAGTAGTGTCTACAGTAAAAAGTCAAGTCAGCTACAATTTGTGGAACTTACTTTAACTTCCAAAAATTCGTTTAAAGGAACGTTTTGTTTCTATTTAACTTAAAACGATGATATTAAGCTATTATAAACTATTGATGTATATTAAGTATCCATTACATACTTTACAGAATACAACTTGCAAGATATCTCCTGCTGACAGATAGGACAGTCGTTTTATGCATCTAATTTCGATTATTATTAGTATTTTATTATATTTCATTACGTAGGGAATTTCCGATACACTTTAGCTAGGCCATTCTACATTCTTGTAATTTTTTGAGACGGGTGGGTTCGTATTCACTGTGGCGCATCATAGGATTTAAAGTGATTTTGTTAACGTTTTGCTCAGGTTTCTATATTAGTTGAATAACTGCCGCATACCGTAAGGGGCACCTTCATGCGTATTTAATAAAGAATTTTATAAGATACGTTCGAGATACAGCTTCTGTTATAAGCGGGCACCTTTAATTATTCGTCAATTCTATAAAAACACCTTGTAACGCTTCAAAACCTTAATTTTTTTCCCAAGTTTAGACATTACTATAGTAGACCACCTTTAGTGTAGTCTTTGGGTAAAGGGGAATGTTTTTTCCCCGTTTAGCCTCTTCGTTGTCTGCTAAAATTGCAGTTTGTGGATGAAGGTTCGTCTTCCTAAACAGCAGGGTGCCAGAGGATGCTGTCTCTAATTTAAATTTTAGACTTCTACGTGCAGCGACTAAGCTCCACCGTTTAGCGCTACCGCGGCGGCGCCGTTCCAACATGCAACCAGATGAGGAAGCTAGAGCTGCCTGCCAATTCTGGACCTTGCGCCCCTTTTCTCTCTCCAGAAGCTAAATTCTGACCCTCTAATCTACATTCTAGCATCTGCGTTTCAGGTCTGGCTTCCGACTGTAAAAGATAATAGAATAGTTTCAGTCGCTCATGTATTAATGCAAATCATTTTTATCGTTTCTAGGTGGCCTTTGAGGAAAAAATCTATCCAAGGTCAACTATACAAGGTCGCGTTAATTTTTGCGTGCTAGCCTCTTCATCCCGTTAACACGTCGCGGGCGACTTCACAAATATGGACTTAATCCGTAATTCCCGAGAAGCTGACTGCTCTCATTTTCAAACAGGTGATATATGCCTAGAAGTCGGTAGCAAGTAACATAGTCGTCTGTTTGCAAAAGCGCTGTTTGGAGCATCGGCACATACAAATAGCGACTATCGTTGTTCGCGTTTAAGAAATATAAAAAACTAACTGTATCTCACGCTCAAGTTTAGCTGTTGTCATTATAGGAAATTTTAAGAGAGAGAGAGAGAGAAACTGTTGTGCGGCAGCAGAATTGTCCTGCCGACTCGGAAAAATTGGAAGCGCTATGCCGAACTTCTGTCTAGTGGTACTTTGAGGGTTTATGGAGATAAATAAATCATACAGCCCTGAATTGACGCCTCTGTATTTCAGTAAAAATTACATTGTTAGCTACAGTGCACGAAGGAACCGAGCACTGGTTTGCCTAAACACTGTCAATGGAATTAGAAGAAGAAGAAGCAGAAGAAAATCGATGGTTCTGACTGCGTGGGCACCCCTACGTTTGAACGGACCTCCCAACGCGGATCGTCGTTATCGTCGTCAGCTAAGTGGACTAGGCTGCTTGATCTAGTTTATTTGGCAAACAAGCACCTCTCGAACCCAACGATGACGACCGTAAGGACCCGCTATACCAAGTCGTTTCTCAGCGACACCGTTCGGACGTAAACGAGTGAAGTTTGTGCTCAGTTAGCGACAAGCAAGCAGCTAGTTAACTCGTTGGAACTATAATTGTTCATTTGAAACAGTAACTAGTGACTTTCAATTCTACGGTACGCGTCTTCGAATGTTTCATCTACAAATTGCAGTCTCTAGTGTTAGCAGCAGCAGCGGCGGCGGTAGCGGTAGAAAATGGACTTACACAGGACAGAACGGGTAACTGGGCAGACCCCATTTCCAACACCGTCGTCATCTGATGCGAGAAGTGGCAAAAAAAGTTTGCTCTAACAGCAGGGCTACCGCTCTGTCAGTAACATAAATTGTTTTATCGCCTCTGCCGTCGACAATGGTCACTGCTATGCTCACAATCACGATTTTAAACATTTCATTGATATATGTGATCAGGGAAGGCTTCTCGAATACTGACGGCTGACGACCCTCAAACGACGTTCCCCACTTCGCATGTTGGTTCAGTAGCATGAAGTATATTTAGCTTCTTCAGATACAGTCATTGAAAAATGTCATGTTTCGTCTCATAAAGTTATCACAGAGTTTCGCGCGAAGCCCTGTAATATTAGATTGCCGCGTGAAATGAGGCAATACATCAATCTGTTATAAAGTATTAAACTGAGTTAGAGGTGATCTCATAGGTCTTTGGTTTGGCGTCTTTCTTCCTGAACAGATCGCATATATTTTCAGGAGCAGGGTATTTACTATGTAAAGTTTGTAATGATGACCTTTGTTGCGTTATTTTAAACCCAATAGTTTTTGTATGCTTATATTTCACTAACTATGTGGGACACAAAAAGATAGACTAGAACCCGCTCGCAAAAACGCGTCAAGCGAGTTCAAGTTGGAACGCATACGTTTATACAATGCGTCACTGGAGAATAATTTTGTATTTCCTAGAAACAGCGGAAAGTTGATGCTTTTGTAGAGTTCTGCCATTTTGTCGATCCCGCCGCCATCATCACTGCCATTAAATTAGATCCTCCCAGTGGCAGTGACACTGCGTCCTCAAGAAAACAGTTTTCTAGCATTAGATGTTGACAGAGACTTGAATTGGGTTACAGACGGATAAATCGATCAGGAGACTCAACTCGAGGTGAAACTGGCGCTCTTATCAGGTTTTTGTACCGTGTTATCATGCGGCGATTTTTCTTGCTAAATTTTAGATTTCGATCGCCTAATAAATTGCGACTGATGTTCCTTGCAAGAGGCTTTTCAAAATGACTTTGTTTCTTCACTCGCATAACCCTTTTGTGAAATTGCCAGTAAAGTTAATGCGATGGTACTCTGTTTAGAGCATGTGCAGGTACAGCCCTCATTGGTTTTGATTCTCAGCAGACGAAACATTCGGTCTAGCGCTGCGTACTTTGTAGCGTCGTTATCTTCAAGGACTGCGATGGCGTATTTAACGTTACGCTGAGTAAAATCGTATACAGTGGTCAAACTGAATAGAACTACCCTTTATGGAGTGTTTCACGTTCTGGCAAGATTTAGAACAAGGCAGCCGTTCAATGAACTGGTAACGTTTTCTTACGAAGCTTAAAGGACGTAACACGCTTTTGCGACGTCGAAATATGTCGATGTCATTGGCATTGTTTGCAATACTACAACATTAGGTATTACTAAAGAATAAACTTTAAAAGTACAATTACTGAAATATTGCAGTGTTTTGCCGCGCGTAAAGATATGTACAGAGGGTGAACGCGCTCGTTGTTGTTATTCAGATTGATACCAGCTAAGATAATATGCTACCTTAACAAAGGCGGAAATCCTCAAAAAGTAGTTTGAAGAGACATAACCGACAACCTACAAAATTTACGGCCAAAACCAGACGAGTCCACCTGCCGCCCTCGAAAGACCTCTTCAGATTTTAGCTGTACACTACGTCAATATCTGTCCACTAAATATCTGACGATACCGTAACATCTGGATACCCCCCCCCCCCCCAAAGTACTATGCTCTTTGATGTATGAGAGGTCTTTGTATATATAGACCCCAGCGCACACGATGCCGTCGCCACTAAGGGTAAAAATGTATGCCAATGGTATAAAAAAATATGTACTCGTAAATAATATGCGAGAGAAATCTAATATGCGGCAGGGTTTGCTAAACTTTTATGAGTGGGCCTAAAGAATTGACTTAAAAAATTGATCTATCTATTAAAAAGTGCGCCGTTTCATGCTTCCAGCGTGGGCCTGCAAAACAAGAATATAATACGGGTGACGTCCCAGAATGCAATTAACGATCCAAGTATCGTCACGCCTAGCTTTCCAAAATATTCAGAACGTATGGCGGACATTTTGCTCTGCGCGACACAATGTTCTACAATTGGATTCTGCAAATTTTTTTAATAGAAGATATTAATTTATACATCACACTGTTTCGTAGATATGTTCAACCAGTTATGAGCTACGCAGCGCAACTGTAGAATTAAGGCCTAATCAAAGATAGGGGATTTCTATGCAAGGTCGTGAATACATTTACAACGAGTAGTAGAAGATATCCAGTGAAGGTTACGCCTATTTTAGATCATTTTAAGATTACTGATAGAAAAAAAAAAAGCGTTTACGAGGATTTAGAGAACACAGGTGATTGTATTTGAGAAATGATTTAATATAGCGAGCTGGAACGAGGGCTAACGGAAATGTTTGAGCACAGTTCACAACGACGATATGCGAATGGTCTTTCTCCGTATCTCGTATATACAGAGAACAGGTGTTACGCATACGTTCCGTAAATATGTACGAAACATTTTATGTATACATATATATGAATAAATTTTTTTATCGCTAACGTTTACGTGTCGCGTGATTTGTTTTATCTATAAAAGGATTATTTATATTCGTAAACAAAGTATATTACTACAGGTTTTCGGGAACAAAAAACAGGACGAGGTTTCACCAACAGCAGCAGTACATCCCACCGGCCCGATTTCTTGACAGCGTATCGTAATTAGTTGATTGAAGGTAAGCGGGAATCACCGACGGTACCAGTGAATTTTTTGTTTTAATTTTCGATGATAATGTTCAATAAATATGATTTTTTCTTGTCATTAACGCTGCAACAAAGTTTTCGTTTGAACACAGCGAGTCTTTATCGGTCACAAAAACTAGCTGACATCAGTAAGCGCGAGTAGCCGCGTTACAAATATAAACTAATTATATAATCGACAGGTGTGCAAATTATCTGCCCGAATTTGCTCGCTATTATAAACACAGAAGTTGTGTGTATTCGATCCGGCAACCCTTTCGCTGGACGTCTGGCGGATGCCCAGTGCTATTACAGTATGCATAAAAACGTACGCTAGGGCAACGCTCCCAGAGGGCGACGTTGCTGAATCACTTGTGCTCACTAAGAATGGCGCCTGTATGTTCATTATAGTGAAAAAGGCAAAAAGGTAATTTTTTAATGGAGTGTATTTGATCGCACAGCCTAGCATATTGGATAATCGAGAAGAAAAATGATCAGTGGAGCTTTTCGAATGTTTTTTACTTTTTGTGTCGTAATGCTTCGCTGCAATTCCCGATCATTTAAGTGGTGCACCGCTTCTTTGTAGCTTCACTTCGGCGTCTACTCGTGCTAAACATGGCCGAATGTATAATTTTCAATAGCACACTGTGCGATTTAGCCATGGGACAAATTTTTGTTGGCGGAGAGACGGATTAGTGAAGCTTTTGTATTCGTGAACGATCGATTGGATGCTCCATAGTTTGACTGGGTCCGGTAAAATTTTAGCGTAGACAAGGTAAGCTTCAAATTCACAGTTGATAACAGTTAACGAAATAGAGAAGTTCATATTGCCACTGAAAGTGTATTGTGATTTTCTGAAACAGTAATCTTTGGGTGCATATCTCGTTTATGAGAAATATCATAAAAACGAGCTGACGCTATTCAAGAGAAAATAGCGTCCAGTTGAACATCTAAGCCAACGATTTACCGGACACTTGTTGTTGAGATATGCTTTAACTTGATCAATTGCTGAATAAAGAACAACGTTTTTTTTTTTTAAAAGCTGCTATCTGATATCCAGTCTTCGCTTGTTCTTCATAAATAGGTTATAACTGGTGAATGAAATGATCCCTGACTGACAAGAAGCCACTGCTAATATTTAGAGGAAACTTTTCGCGGGCTGATGAACAATTCGATAATCTTTCGGTGACTATCTTGCTATGATGAGCTAACTGTCGAGAACGATAGTCAATATAAACGGACCTGCCTACAACGGCTAGAACTTCAATTATTTCGCAAGTGCCGATGACGATATAGTGGAAGTCGTTGTTATTAATAGATTAAGTTGTGCCGGTGTGTCTCGATCCTGACACGGTCGTCACTTCTGCTGTAAGCGCTGCCGTCGCCGTTTAACGACTCTCGCTGTTACTGTCGCGTTTCCTCGTCGACCCAACTATGGGTCTTCTACATGTAGGACACTCGTGTTCAAAACACTTGAGATGACTAGCCATATCGGTGAGTCGTTTTCTTTTATAATAACATTAATTTATCGTTAAAAAAGTTGTTCTCACGAAAATATCTGTTTTGAAACTAATCATCCGATAAACGACTGCGTTGCACTTTCTCTCGATGTCGAAATTCGAAATTTGGTGGACGCTTTCCTATAGCGCATATCGTCCTTCGACCTTAATTCGGATATGTGATCTGACAAAATCTGATCCAACATCTTCTCACCATCATATCAGAGAACGTATCATAGTTGATGTTATTTGCAATGGCTGTCTTAGGGAATTTCATCGTAGACCAGCAACCCGATAGAACTTTTTTTGACAGTTTAGGAGTTGCGTCACTCAATTCGTTGATTTCTCGCAGTTTGTCTGAAGCAAATGATATAAATAAATAATATAATAAAAAAAAACAATGTAAATTAATCAAAAGTTACACGTGACCATTGGCGAAGGCATGTTTAGTGGACTTTGCTCGCCATTCGCATGGGAGTGTGAGCTACGTTAGCTCAAAATAATAAAGAGTCGGCGATACTAAATTGTCTACGATTGCAAAACAAATGGATGCTTATTCCACATATGTTGACTGCATATGGCAAAAGCTGTATATCGCTGATATTAACGTGACTCTATATCAGATCTTTACTTATGTATCTCTAATTAGGTGTTGGTGCTACTGAAGCAGCCAGGAACATGCACTCAAACAAAAAAAAATGCCTTATTTGCACTGACCATTTATGATGACCACTAAAAATGTGTGCCATTCTGGGTCGCGTACGTAACGTATATGCGTTTGATCGATGGGAATGGGCCTGCTTACGTACGTAGCTTTCTTCCGCCTTTCGAGGTACGGATTCGAAATTGTCTAGATATTCCAGGTCGAAAATTTAGCATATGACTCACTTTTACATAATAAAAAAAGCTTGATCGTCTGCAGCGGTGTGCCACAGCGAACTACTCGTTCGTAATGTGCAACAAAGGCGAATTGCTTATGCTGGAGAGGCTAGACCTAATGCAAACGTAGGAACTAATCAATCAATCAATCAATCAATCGCAGCTCTATATGTATGGAAAGTACTAATGTTTACGGATTTGGGGCATTTGAGCGATCAGAGCTAAAGACGTATTGCTTATTTTTAATTATGTACAAGCTTTTTTTTACGGGTAATAATGGTTTATGCTGCATAATCAGTGATGGATTGTATTTAGAAAAATCCACGGCTAGATATAAGCGCTTCGATTTTCTGCAAAAACTTAATACGATAACTAAACGCGTAATCGAAGAGGATTTCTAATTAAACAACAGCAATATGCGTTTCTGTTCTTTTTCCTATCGTAAAACGGAGCTGCGACGATAGAGGGATGCCGCTGTGTCCAGAACTCCAAATATATAGTATTTTAGAATTCCAGTTCCAGATAGCGCCTATCGGTACCTCTTGGCGCTGGGAAAAGGAACCCCTCACCTAGGGGCTATAGCAAACGAGGAAAAAGTCTGTCATAATTCCCTGCCCGTTCTTTAGGCGGACAGGCCAATCAAAAACAGAAATGTTCTTACTATCCTAAGGGTTATACTCACGGCAGTTTACTGTAGCAGTATAAAGCATCCTTAATTTTCTTATTTATACAATTTACTGAATAACATGGCTTTTCTTCAACTTCCTCACTGGTATTATTCCTAGCAATATTTCGTTTATACAAAGCTGTGCTACCGAATAATAATTATAATATTATTATAATAGATGCTTAAAGTTTCAACTCCATATAATTGAGCACGCTCTTTTTTTTTTGTTTTCTCTTGTAAAACCAAAATCGCGAAGAATCTTCGCAAGCACCCGAGGAACTCATAAGATACTAAATAGGGTGCTTTATATGAATAGCTAGTATTATTGGTTGTATGCCATTGTCGTTAAAAGAAAATTGTGAACTGCTCGATGTTATTGTGCGACCGACTATATTAGAGAAAACGGCACCCTGACAAATTACTAGTCTGGTTGCGTTAAGCATTGTCTAGCAGCGACAGGCTTTTATGTCCTACTCTGCGTTTTATTTTCGTCTGCCGACAGTACAATTCTTGACAATACCGAAAAGGCGATCTTAGAAACGTCCACGAGAGCTGCAGCCCACTGACTGTCTTACAGGGACGAAGAACAAGTCAAGTGGACATCACAGTCATGTTTGTTCCTTTACCACGCGTCCTGCAACAGTGAGAGAATAAGTGCTTAGAGTAGAGATCGTTTGATGTCTTGGGACGCTCAGACATAGGGGAGGGAAGGAGTAGAAGCCACAGGAACTAATTATGATTATGGTAAAACGCCAACGACTAAGGCGTCTCTCCTTTCTTTTGAAGAAGCGTCGACCGCTCCCGGAAATCTTCTCATTGGAACAAAACTGAAATTGAAATTAATGTCATCACCGCCTCAAACACCGCCCGTACGGCGCTTCCCCGACATAATGATTTTGACTTTCAGAACGCCGGAACACACGTATGTATGTAATTGTAAATGGGCCGTCGGCGCTGCCATACAAGAACGGGGTTGGATCCTAGGTTGTTTTTGTCCGATCTCGTTTTCGCCTTCGTTCCAGTTACTTTTTCGCATAGAATTTTTTCGGACCAAGCACATATGAAAACTGACTATCAAATAGACCACTTTCAACTGTAGTAGAAAATATATACGCTCATGATATCCGTTATATACGTATGTACTCAATACATATCTATGCGTATGAGGACCGTATGGATATAAAGAGTGTTTGAAATATAAAGTGAAAAGAAATAATGGACTGTGAGATGGTTTTGTATTCTGAAAACCATATTATTTGCTCTTTTTATGAACTTCTTTTGCTTCTTGTTCCAGGTATAGAAGTTAGTTTAGTTGAAAGAAAAAATCATTCAACGCTCCAGCCTCTAGGAGTTTTTTGAGGATGTCTTTAAGAAAGCTTCGATGTGTATATTCTGCTCATGAATTTACTGATTTATTTTAACCCGATATGCTATAAAGACCGACGTCAGTGTTTGTGCATAGAACGGCGAATTTTCACAAGGTGGCACATTTGCCAACGAAAAGAGGCTCTATGCTTTTCTTTATGAATTAAGTAAATAGGCGGTTTTAGAACGGATCCGCCTACGATGTCAGCATGAAATAAGGGGGCACTTGATTCTATTCCGGCAAGAGTACTACGTATAGGATCAACAATTGATGTTCAACTGAAAATCGAACGCCTAGTATGATATAAAATTAAGAAATACATTATCACAATTTATTATTCCATGGAAACACAAAGTCTATTTATTTTATTCTAGTCAATGTTGCGTGTATGGACAGAATCGATGGTAGCGTGATCCAGTAAGTTCCGCGTAGGTATAGCAATCACAGCCATGTTAATCAAAGGTGACTGCTCGTTGAAAAACTGTATGAAATCACACATAGCGATCATGCAGGAGACTCTAGGAAAATCAATAAATAACCAGATATAGATTGTCTTTCCAACGAAAGCATCGTATTGCCGTTTGTGTTTGCTTTTGTTTTATGAACACGTTTGTCTGAGGTGTTTATACATTAGAGCAGTAAAGTTGTCCTTATCCATCCTAGCCATCCTTATCACAATATGGAATCATTCAACTCGTCGTTCTACCTTTTGTGTGAGATGAATACTGGCTCGTAGATAACAAATTCTGCAACCATACAGAGGTGGATTATAAAAATATAGTCTGAGTCAGCTGCTTCCACTGATGAATAAGGAGTCCGTGCGCAGTAAAAACGTGCGACTTTCTCTTTTTTCCGTAACTTCGTATAGCTCAGATGAACCAAAAAACTTCAGATCTCCTCTTCGCCATCATAGCCCACATCAAGTGCACGGCGTTGTTATCGACGCCGAAAACAGGCGGAAACGTAAACGCGTTTGCGGGAGCGAAGGATGATTGTTATGTAAGTTTATTGGCAAGTACAGGAGGCTAGATGACGCCAAACTGAGCTAACAAACGACCTTCTGTACTTCAATAGACTCAACGGACTTAGCTGACCCAACAGACCCAATAATACACGAGCTATCCACACACAGTAATGCCTCCTTTCGACGGGAAGAAATCGGATTAGTCTATTGAGTTACGTTACCCTCTCACTCCTTCATGGCCTGTCTTGCCATCAGACTCAATGTTTTTTATACCATGATGGGGCAATGGATTGGGCGGCCCATACGTGGTGGTTAGTATGCCCGCCATGTACCATATATCACAAAAGCTATTTCGAGTCGGCGACCGTTTTGTTAACCAAATGCTGAAGTGTTCTTTAGCCCGCGAAACGATTTTATAAGAATAAGGCGTTAGTGAATTACAAAATATTTGTTACCACGTTACTTATGAAACATGTAAACACAGAGAGAAATAGAAAAAAAAAATGCTTAAGATGAACGCGGAAAACGGCTTAAGAAGTGTTTATACTAATGTTTTAAAAAACTATCAAAATCAAGCCGATCTTCACACAAAACAAGACGGGGAATGCTTGTGGTCCCACCAAAAAGCTGTGACCTTTATTACAGAAAACGATGCTTCGAAGCATCTGGCGCAATGCCTTAAAAAAACACTATTAGGCATGTAAATAACAATAACGACATATGGCACAACAACTATGAGAACAAGATGGCTTACAGGGTTGTCAAGTAATAGTATTTCGTCTACTGACTTTTGGCAAGTATAAGTTGCTTTTAGTTGTTTTTGGAATATGTTATACTCCAGTGAACAGGATGACCTATCAATTTTGTGTATTTATAACTCAGCAAGCGCTCGATATAATTAGAAAAACTTTGCTGATTGAAATAGTTTTGCATTTTGAAGTCCTTTCTAAAAAAATCACAAGAGTGCCGCGTGTCTTTTCTGAGGGTGCCTCAAAGGCCCAAACCTTCAAAAGAATTCCTTCGAATTTCCCCGATTAAAAAAGCACTTCATGCCTACATCACTGCCTATTATTTAGAATTGTCTAACATGCATGTACTTAGCTTAATAAAAAAAAAAAAAAAAATATATATATATATATATATGCTTTGTACTGCTTAGGATTTATTGGTCGTCACTTCTTTTATTTTCGACCTGACATCATCGTAGTGCCCGTTTTTACGTAAGCTATTGTTCAAACGACGGTCAGTGTTGATTAGGGTGTACCCTTACTCTCGGAGCATGCCCTTTATAAAGGACTTATCTGGGCAATGCCCTGCTGTAACCGTGGGGCGATTATTAACTGTCGTATTGTGTTTCTGCTGTGCCGTCTTACGCCATTGTCTTCGATTCGACCAGTTAGTCTTTGATGCAATAATTCGCTCTCACCTAACAATGCTATACCGATGATGATATGGTCGATCATAACCCTATTAGCCATTTGTAGTTGCGTTTGTTCCTCACTCCTGTCCAGCCATGTTTAGATTATATTAAGCTACAAATTAATTACCTAACACGAGCCCCTAAATCTTGTTTTGTGTTCTCTGACTTTTTGCAAAAACGTTTTGCTATGGAGAGATCGAATTTGTTGACCTTTACTCAACTGTAATTGGCTTCTATCAAAGAGTTACACAATGCCTTTATCAGTAGAGGTAGTTCTATATGCATCGCTTTCGAAATGTATTATGTAGCCTAAGTTAGAATCGATACGTCCTTGCCTTAATATCTACATAGAACGATTTTTTGAGTCGATCTTCAGGGTACGGGCGAAACTATCAACAAATTTAGGTCTCGCGATGAGCGATTATCGAATTTTAACTAGCGCATGAAAAATTACACTATTTACAGTGGCATGTTAAAATCTTCTCCATACCCCTCAGTCGCAATAATTAACTAATGAAATTGCCATATACTATTTTAATCAATCCAATCTTTTCCATGTTCAATCGAATGACAATGAAGATTTTAGTATTGCAGAAACAACTCCGCTAGGAAATAATGTAAGTACCGCAATTTAGTCTACAAGAAAGCCTCTGATGAGTTTTCCCTTAGAAGAAATTTGGATGGGGTAATAACCAACGAGCTTGACCGGCACTCAAATCCAAGACAATTATTCTAGTCTCTATTTGTAAACAACAGTTTTGGTATCGTTATCACTCTGATATGATGTCATGCCATCGCTAGACGACAAACACTTACCAATGTGACTGAGCTCGTGCGAACATGAGCCTTTTTTCGAACTCTCCGAAATGATCGCACCTTTGGCGTATTCAAACTATTTTTTTCCTATTTTGAGGAGGAGTTTTTGAAGATCTGGACGTGTATAACGATGCATGATAATAGTTCCTTCCGAACAACTCGCTGGAACAATGACGAGCTAGAAAGTAAACATGAGAAGACCAACGAAGCACTACTATTATTATTATTACCCCATAAAAGTCCTATTTCCAGTTGTTTTGGTAAAGCTTTCATCTTCACTATCTACGTCCATCTACTGCTTTTGTTTCCAAACGAACACAGATTCCAATATAGTGTGAAGCCACCATTCAGTTTTACGAGATACCCAGGAGAAAGTGTTTTTTTATTTGATAGATTGACTAATTTTATTACTACTGTCATAATTATTGTCGCATATCCAATTTTATAGTATATTCTGTAACTGAGCAATCCGTTTACTAACTATAAGGGCAAGTGTGCTATATCCTTGGACTACATGCGTCTTCATCCGCGTAGCCCCTCCTTATGGATACGATACACAAGTCTAGCCCAACTAACCTAAAGTGTGCCGTACCGAAACGACTGAAAGCTGTTTTCCGAGGGATTCGTCTGGTCATTTTGTGGGATGGACGCCTTGTCTCTCATGCCAATGCCTACCTGAATAACAGTCCTTTTGTGGGTTCCGCTGCTAGTTCCTCTTCTTTTCTCATTTCTAGGTCTCTACTTTAGTCTTTGTCCAGAACTGTTATGTCTCGTCTTGAGAGGCAGCGTTTCACTCTCCCGTTCACATTTATTTTTCAGCAATAGCCACTACCGTGGCCACCTGCCCTGTCGAATCTTGGCTACTAGCAGTAGCGGTGGCGGAAGCGTCAGGAATGGCGGCTACGTGGAAGAGAGCACAAATCAATATGTCGATAGGGGATTATGTCACGCACCAAAGAACTTTTTTATTCTTGCGTTTTGTTCAGTCGAGATCGATCGGCCGATCCAAGCGCGTGGCTTACTATGGTCCACTATTGAAACTGACCGAATGGGAAAGAAATAATTCTCCGAACAGGATGCATGAAATGACTCATCTGTGCACATACAGCTTGATGCGTATGTGAGCGTCTCTGAGCGCACACATGTGTGTCTTGTAACGATCGTGAAAAAGATTTAAGAAGATCCGTTAAGACGAAGAGCTATTTGGGGCTATAGTTCTCCTCTCTCAAGCTTCTCATGAATGCGTGTTCAGAAGGTGAGCAGCAGGACCTTACGTAAATGCAAGTCGATTTATTGATAGTGACGTTTTGGAAAGAAAGAACCATCAACGTAAATAGGCGGATGGCAGCGCACAAAAATCGTGAGGTTATTACCTAACCTATTAGTTGGCGTAATTAATACATACGAAGGTTTCGTTAGAATATAAACGGAAGAGAAATCGGTTGTTTACGAGTAGTTGAATAAAGTAGCTAACTTACTTACCGCGCGCGTTGTAGCAAAGCTTTGCTAGAAGACGGAGCTTGAGAGCGGGGCAAGGTTTGCGGTTTCGGTACTGCGGTCGGAATTTATTCAGCTATGCAGACTTTGCTTCCTAGTGTTCAGTAGGATGCTGTCATATTGTTACATGTAATGTGTGTGCATATAGAATTTAGCTTGTTCGGGTTTTGAGTAACCTTTGTTGATCACTATGTTACCTTACTGGATTTTTTCCTATTGAAGGCGCCCAAATTATTCTTGCATACATATACGGTAACGCGTTTTTCACGCCATTATATATATATATATATATATATATATATATATATATATATATAGATATATATAGATGAGAATCTAGTCGAATGCAGCTTGCTAAAAGATAACTCTCGTGGACTCACATGGACGACTAAAGAAACAAATTACTCTGGGGTGACGCCTGTACAAGTTTCTCAGGCTTTAGGCACGTCCACAGTGTGAAACTTTTACGTCGCGAACAAGATCCATAAGCGTCATAATATATTACTTCTCCAGTCCAATTTCGAAGGTTCGCTTCATAGTTTGAAAAGTTCGCCCTGTTGGAAATCCAAAGTAAGTTGTTAGAAGATAATTAAAAGGAGACCATAACATCTTGCGTAAGGGTCAGTATCGTAGCCCTTGCAGTATCCAATGGGGATGGGGTAACATTGAATCAGGATCTGCAGGTATAATTCTTCTGTTAAGCCTGTTCTGTTTGGAATGTCCTTAGGCTAGTGTCCTAAAGCTTTACGCACTCATTTCATAGCTTTTTTTAGTAACTAAAACTAAATGTATCATTTGGTTTTACACTTTGTATTGCATTTTGACTCTTTAGGTAAAGTGTCACTTTATCGATCGATTATCGTCTGCTCGATCATTCGTAGATCTTGCTAACTTTGCTACGTGACTATAACCGTTTTATTCTAATAACGTCCGCTTTTAATGTGTTAACCGACTTAGAGTTATCCTATTTACAGGCCAAAAGCGCAAAGCGTGATAGCCCATTTCCTGATCGATCGGTTTTCGAAGCGATTTCGTTTTTTTTCTTTTGTGATCTTGCGGAAACTGTTCTATGGACGCCATTCTCAAATTAAAATGACCCTAAATTCGAATTTCCATCTATTAAAACAAACAAGGATATTCCACGGGCTTTGGCAAACAACAACAACTGGCTATTATTGTTCTAAGATAAACGTTGTTTAAAAGCTGTCATTTATCATTTCGAACAATAGGTAGATAATTTTTGGGGCATTCCATAACCTTTTCAACAGTTTAAAACCCTACTTCGTACCAAAATCTCCCTAGCATAGCAAGCGACACTAATACGGTACCGCGAACGGAACCGCCGGAGGGAACGTATATCTTCTACATCGATGTTTTGTACTGGGAGCAATCTCTCAAAAGTGATCAATGCCAAAAGTCATCACGAAGCGTGATCCTTTTTGAATAAAACGAAAGGAGGTATTGCGGTGGCCACTGGAGGTTAATATCTGAAGTCAAGAGAAAGGCAATGTGTAGGTTAAAAGCCATTTGGCTTATTCCCGACAGGTACTCAATCTTTCCATAAACTCACCCACAGTATTCTAGGCTTGGCCTTTTCCCGCCACTGAAAGATTGTTCTCTATCACTGCCTGTAAAATAATCCGTTATCATAATCGATGGCATTCTAACAATCTATTCCAGCTGGACCCAGATGCAGCGACTTTTAGTATTTGCCCAGGTCATCCAATTCACAATTTTAGTGATTATTAGACTATCTGTACCACCACGGGTACTCCGATGATATAATAGGTTACACAGATAATTTCACTTGGAAACTCGAATTTCTGTACCTTCGCTGAGTGAGATTGGGTAATAGCGAAGGCGAGAATTGAATTGCCATTGTTCGCAGTGCGACTACACAGTTGCTCATTAGGCTAGTCTTTAGTAAGACGATGCACATTTTCTCGAATCAGACATAAATTGGTATATAGTCAGGTAACAAGCATTCAACACCTGATAAAGACAGAGTGCAGTCTAGGGACACATTGACACGTCTTCAACAATTTAGAAGACCATTAGCCGCTAACCTCATTAGCCCAACATAATAAATATAGGCAATTAACTGATCGCAATAAGCGCATTCATATGGAGACCAGATTGAACAAAGGGCGTCGAGGATCGATTACGCGCTACAAAGGATCTGAGTGGGCAGCACAGGATTTGATTTTGGATATCGCACATTTTCAATGTCTACAAATACGCTACTGTTTTCGTTTACTATTGTTATTGCGCTGAACAACGCAGCGAGTACAGGCACATCGAAAACCACGAAGGCCAGTTGCGGCTATGGGATGGATGTTCAGCATGGTTACAGCTGTCATTTATAAAGGCGTTTAGGAGAAGCCTAATTCGATAATGAATTTGCATACGAGACTGAAAAGCTTAATAGAATAGATAGTTTAACAGATGGGACAACTTGTTTCAATAAAGGTTTACTTGGCGGCAAATTACTCTTCATCTTGTACCCTTGCAGATTTAGTTTATATATATTATATTTAGACAATTTAATGAAAAATCAACAGAACTTGTACGTAACGACACCTTTGCCGGTCTAATTTAGCCTCTATTCAGATCGGGAGGCGGTACTCCTGTATTTTGCAATACACAGCCCTTTTCGAAAAATTCTCGGCGCGTCAGTAGCTATTCTACCTTACTTAGCTCGGAATTCCTCAAACTGACGGCGTGTACCTTTTCGCGAACGCCCTTGTTTGTTCGAAATCGCTTAAAAGCTGTCCGTATACAGCGGTTCTTCGAAACTTCAATTTCGCAAACTGTAAGGGACTGGGAGCTGGTGGCGTTTCATGTCGAAATGTTTCATCGCGCGGAAAATGGCGCGATATTTAAAATTCGATAATAGTGGACGGCAAGGCAGTTTCTTGATTTAAAATGACGTTAAGCCATAAGAGTTTAACGCGAACGCATTCACGCATATTCTGTATTTGTCCTAGACAAATGTCTCATTGCAAAACAAATGTATTTGCAGAGTCGCTAGTCACGAATCACGAAGCTGAAACTGTATCACAAACTGGGAAGAGAAGGTGGAACCTCTCCTTCTTGGTAGTTATACCAAAATGTAGGGAAAACCTAATTAAGAAATAAGTCAACTAGGCTGAAAGGCGCCTATGATTGGTCTCACCTAATTACTGAAAATAGCAGGTTGATAAACTGGACAGTTTTCCGCCGAAAACCTCTACAGTCCACCGAGATTATGCACTAATGTTTCTTGCCCTACTATACGTTCTCATCACCGTAGGCATCAATAGCTATCCAGCGTATATGTGATTTGTACTTTAGACCCTTCTCCAAGTATTCTCAGGGCAGAAAGGATTTTTCTCTTTGATTATACTATGGGTACCGTATTCGTTAAGTTTGCGGAAACAACGAGTGTAAGCATTGGCATGTGCTTATTATAACGTATGTAACTAAGGGTCTGTGCAAGCGGCAATAATCTACGATGTAATCAAACGGTAGTAGAACCAGCATTGTGGTAGCTCCTAAAAATATATATATATGTGTAATTTTTTTACGAAATAATACCGTTGTTTTTAAAATCGGCTACATTGTACTCTAAGCTCTATGCTAGTTCACAAACGATTACTTGGTAAAATTGTTTGTTTTCCTACATTTTGGAAAATAGGTTTGCAGAAACCCGTTTCTCAAGAACACTTTTGACAGGTGTTTCGATTTACGACAATCGAATTAATCTATATTCAACGTGTTGCCTAAGGCAGTCCTAGTAACTCGTCGATGCGGCACCATCTTAATATACTGAACTGAATATATTGCTATTTCCTAATATGAAGTCCAATGGAGTTCAAGACGATCTTTTATATAAGCACGAATATTATTTTACTCATTATTTATTTAATGTTAAGCAAAAGGTGTCTTCTTTAGAGAAGAACGATTTTAGTTTTTAGATAAGTTCTATGACGATAGGTTTTAACCAGTTCTCGTAACTGGTTTTATGCAACTAGAATTTGAATTCCGTTTTCTTTTTTTTTATCATATATAAACTAAGTCATTTAGCTTACGTATGGTCCATCCCAAAGAAAAGATTAGAGTTAATATGATGTCCAACATAAAATCTGAAGCAAAATAGCGCAATACGTTTAAAAAAAAGGTTTTGTTTCTTTTCTACAGAATCTTTCGTGTGTTTACAATGACAGATGTTTGAATCCCGATAACGTTTCTGCGAACGAATTTAGAGCGTCTTCGAGACGCTTGTTAGCCCCTTCAAGCAAGTCGATTCTGCGTGAGTTCCATGTCTAATAACAGCTAAACATTACTAACTCGGTAACGTGTAAATAAAAATCGTAGAGAACATTCTAATGGCAATTTGTATGGATTAAGTACGTGCCTCTAGGAATATAGGTGAGCAAACGATTGTCAAGCCGAACTTGGATGTTGTGTAAGTGTTAGAACTTAATAGGCACTATGTTCGCGTATGCCTGTTGTTTCCGCTTAATGTCGGATTGCGCCATAAACCTATGGTTAAGCTGCACTAGAATTTGCATATAGGTTGCTACCGCGCGAAAGAAGGGTATCGGCATCATTGTAGAAACAATCCTAGATTTTAAACGCATCTTTCCATGCGTCATACTCCATAATAGCTGATATTCTTCACGGTTCGATAAAAGAGCCAGTGATACAGCGAAGATACGGTTAGCATGGTAGCCGTTAGTTTGTAGATGGATGTTATCTGCGAGCCATTTCTAGTCATGCAGTAGAGGCATAGAAGTAGCATAGCCCCGCTAACAGAAGTTCATATTTGTAACATGCTTGTTTTTGTTATCAACGTCCCCATCAAATTCAGGTATACAAAAACGAAAATTTGACTGGAAACCATTAATAAAAGTTTGCCAGACGCCCGATTCGAGTCGTTTGAATTGTTTACTAAGCTTTAAGCAAACCTCTAGGTGGGACAGAGAGCTCTGTACGATGTATCTCCTTCGAATACGCATTGATTACTGCTGGCACTGTCAAAAAATATATGTACGGACTACAAACTATCTGCTACGACCAAATTCCGCAAATACCTACAACGTCGCTTATTATTTTTAACTCAGCAGTGTCGTTTATGCGTTGCCTGCGTCCGCTGAGGAAAAAGTTTGTTACGTTGACCCACGTCCAAAGAATGATAAGGAGTACCCAAGCGGAAATCCTAATCGAGCTAAGCTGTTTGTCGTTGTGTTCGTTAACGAAAAACCGCTAAAAAAAGTTCTCACCCGTCCGCAAAACGCGGACACGTTAAGAGTGGCGTGCAATGCCCTAATGGTATCCTTAACACTAAGCACCTTTGGAAATCCCACTATAGCATCCACCATTTCGTTGCACAATCACGTCGCCACAATCAGTATAAGTAAAGCCCGTCGTAAGTAGAGAATTGCCAATCGAAATGTCGATGCCCTTAACTGCGAGTCGAGGTTCACCGCGCAAATATAGCAGTGGCATCTGATGATTGCTAAGAAAAACCTCTGTGTCATCGTCCGCGATTTCAACGATAAGGTTTGAGAACTTCGACATACACGGTAGCCTAGTCTTCCGGACGATGTGCGACTGCTTTGTCCTTGGAGAGGAAAAACGGCTGTAAGAGTCACTGTTGTCGTTGAAATAAATAGTCAGGCCTCACATATTTCATTAAATATCGCGACATATCCAACATTTCGAAAGTCTCAAAAGCGATTTGTTTTCGCATCAGTTGCGGAGCAAGAATCCTTAGCAAAGTGTAAACCTGCAACAACGGCTTTGGTCCTCACAACTAGGGGTTTTTGTGCAGTAGGCACGCAAAATGGGTTGCTAGCGTTGGATGCCACTGTGGTGGCTACTGTTGCATGTACTAATAACAGCTATTTGCTCGAATTTCGACACGACCAAAAAACCAGCTGGCAGTGGTAAAAAATAATACGTTGACGTACGGTTCTGCTGCTGTCTCGTACCATTATTGAATGAATAAGTTAGTTACACTATATTAATCGGGGTCTAGATTGTGCGTAGCTTGTTATCACATGTCGGTCACGCACGAGTGATGGCAAACGTCTGATTTGGTTTGTGACTACGACCATTCGAATTTGCTTCAAGGATATCGTCAATGCGAAAAGAAGAAGTGGGCGATTCTATAAAAATTACACAAGTTGTGTTGATAGCGTGACTATGATCATCCGTAAATGAACAAGCCGCTTGAATAAGCAATACACCATCGGACCAGGGCACTATTTTTATTACAAACCTATATTGTGCACGGATGGCGGTTAATTAATGCCGGTGTTGTTGAAGGCTAGATGTAGAACAATTACGCGCTGTACAAGTTTTATGCCTATGATAACGCACTAACTGCAGTCGATGTAGCTTGGGAAAGGTTGCGGATTCGCACAAATAGTCTGAGATTACATGGCCCCTTTTTCTGCACATGTTAATGGTAATGTAATTAAATGTTCGACTCGTAACAGAATTGCTCCTAATGCCACGGACGCTCCTGATACTGCCGGCGAATCGTTTCTAGGAGGCTCCCCGTCTCCTGGAAACGAGAAAAGGTAAGTTCCAGTTTAGAACATACAGCATGCAATGCTAGGAATGTTTTGCAACTATGGAAATGATACGATTTAACTATAAAAATGACAGTAAATAAGTTCTGTTTAGGCGAGACATGCTTTAGTACTGCGAATACAAATCGAGGCCACCTCTTCAAACTGACTACAACTGCGTAGTAGAGATATAACAGCTTAGAAAAGTAATTACTGCTAACACCTAGAGTACGCCCCGGCGCGTTTTAGCTAGTAAACATCGCGAATGTAATATATATAAATTTTATAAAGAGAAAACATCATGGTCTAATTGTTGCTTCGAGAAGTTGTTTGCTACCAGTTCCGAATGATAACTTCAGTTAGGTTCCTTTCATTGAAAGGCTTCTCTTTTCATACTACCACAAATGCTTTTTTTTTTGGAATACACTTCTGAACAGTGACCTATCTTTAGTCATTCTAAACAGGCTTCTCGGTAGGCGAATAGAGGCATTTTGTTGTTTAACGCCTTCGCTGCTGCCACTTTTTCGTCTACTTTCTTACGTATACAATGCATCTCCCTTATTCACCTCGTTCCAAGAGTTCGTACCCTCGTTACATAGAGTACGAATAAACAGGACGACGGAGAGGCTTTTCGATTTAGAATATATGTATGAAATTGAACAGCGCTGGTAGCAGACGAAAATTACCTAATAGATGTTTGAGTAAAAATCCTTGAAGTACTCCAAAAGAAAAAACACTTTTTAGTTTCAAAAATCAGCGCCCACTGCTTTTGTTTTTCGAAGGCCACAGCGCTGCAAAAATCATCGAAGATTAGTGAAAACATTAGATAGATAGGTTTAAAGCGGAGCCACAGTGCGTGAACGTGTGAATATCCAAAAAATGGAGATTGGAATGAGGGACAGGTAGACATCAGGATTCGAAACACGAAAACGCATTGCGGCAATCAAGGAGGCTTCTACAAGAATAAAGGCTCGAATCTAAAGGCTCTGTCGGACAAGAGTGACATCTAATGTATGTAACGGAAATTGAGTAAAAAATGGCTCCGCCTGTTAGTCGACTCCAGGGCAATTGGGAATACATGTGGTGTTTTTGGGAACTTGAATTAACAAAAAAAGCACCTGTAGCTTACGGTCATTACGGATGAGACATAGTTTAATCTCTCGTGTTAGTTAAAGAGAAACTGGCATTGCTTTAGAATAAAGTCGAGTTCGACAGAGTCTTGTGGGTTCGAGTATAAAGTGATAGCAGTACTTGCAATGGATACCAGGAGCATCTGCTACTATTAGATACTCGATGAAAATTAAACAATGAATGTAGCCCGCTATCTCGAGGCCTATGAACCGTTGTAAGAGTAAGCGAAGGTAGTCTGGTTACTGCATAACAACGCTAGACTTCAGTACCATTCCTGAACTGCTTCCTAAATTGGGCAAAAAGATATCCAACCTTGACTTGACTCGTTTATTTTACCCATCTAAGCCCGTCTGATTACGAGGCTTTCCATATCCTGCAAAAAGCAACTGGTTGGCATGCACATCCCACTATCAAGTAACTTTGAGAATAGGTCTATTGTGTATGGGAACGCGTATTGAAGGTAGGTAAATGTCAAAGCGTTAAGGTAAGTGTGTAAAAAAGAAACAAATAACGCATATCAAAAACTAATCATTGTAGCCCAACTAGTTCTAAAGTTATTTAGTCGAAACTACAACAGATTCGCTTACAACAGCTTAATATATATACGTACATATGTAGTCACTGCACACCGGGATTCCACTGTCCGTAGTCTATTATACGAAATGGATCATTGTCGTATCAATGAACATATTCCATACCATTGTGTTGTTGCCTTTCATCGCCCCTCTTACACGGTGCTTTGATCAGGAGAACGCGATTTTCCAGCCGAACGGACATCGTTAATGAGGACAGGGTAGTGATTCAATAAACAAGTCACTCGTCTTCGTCCTTAGCGCAGCCGTAGCGACCGCTTCGGTATTTCCCTCTTGCATGCCTTCTAAAAAAGCTTAAGCGCGACCTCTTCCCAATGTCACTTAACCTCGAAGGGCAGAGTGAGGTCGTTTAGAGAATGCTGCGCATCGTTTTGAGGTTATAATGCTCAGGAACGTACCACTGAATATCCTGACACCAATGCATTGAACTGACTGCTTGCTCCTCTAAGAAAGTTCATTTGTTTAACTTTGCAATGATTAATGCAGATAGCGTGTCTTAAATTTAGTCGCTAATCGCTTAATTTGCGATTAGATCCGGAACTAAGGATAAAAAATCTCCAAATCTCGCCGGAAGCGCTCAGTAATATGTTAGAAGAATAACGACAAAAGAAGAATCTGCGCTTATATTTAATAGTTGGTTTGCTATATGTTATACACTTTTTGCAAACATTTTTGCGAGGCTTGGAGCCTCTCAGAGCCTCTATGTTTTTTCGATGTTATGCCGGGTATCGCTGTTTGGCGTTTCATCGGACGACTAGCTCCCAGCACCTAACGAAGCCTATTTATGCCCGGATTCGAATATAGACCACAACATGTCCCTAAGATTAGCAAATACGTTATCTACTAGGCTATCATGGTGACAACTTTTCAAAATCACCTGTCTGCTAAGGGCCTTGAAAGCGGCACCGTGAGAATTTTTTCGAATATTTTACAGAAAAAAAAAGTACAAAAAGAGGATATGCGCTCTGATCGAAGGTTATTACGATCCTGGCTGATAATATAATCTCAAATTATTTGAAAATAATAGTTAGCTTCAATGTACGGTGGCACACGATACTTCACAGGCAAGAGTCTGACGCCCTATCCGTTTCACCACTGCGCAGCCGTCCGCATAACTTTTAGCTTGTTTCAGAATATTCGTTAGTTTTTTGAAATAGTACAAAAAATGGAAGAAGCCGCAAATAATAACGATATTATTCAAATGGTTGTATGACTTATAATACGAGCAGAATACGAAAACGCTGTTTAGATAGAATCGCTACTTCTCTATGAATACCTAGTTGTCTCGCACGATGATTGGGTCCACATAATAGTAACCGGACATTAGAATGGGGAGAACGCGCTCGAGAATCGGCGCTAGTTATGTTCATATCTTTTGCTTGACAACGTGGAACCATTTTCAGTCAGCAGGAGCGGATGGCTATTTTGGGTTTTTAAATGAACACTTCTTACAGTTCTGTCCTGATTTGCCCAAAATATAATCTATGATCTGATTAAACACAATACGAGCCACTCTGCAGGCAGGAGACTCCACTCTTCTGTTTGCCGATCAGCTAAATTAATGATTTAATAAACTGCTTTCTTCTGCCCGCCGTTATGGGCCGCTTCGTGGGCCATTCAGTCGTCAGCAGATGAGAATAGGTCTGACAGGTGGGTAGCGGCATAGGCTACCGATGGCATCGGATCGGCCTGTATCCCGCCTGCTTCTTCTTTTCTACATACACTAAGAATAGTAATAATTAATAAATATCAACAGAATAACGGGGGTACAATGACTTCTTGAGCGTTAATCTATTCGCTGCCGTGGCACTGTCAGCCAAGAAGCAAGTACAAAGAATGTGTCCTGAGGACGCCCTAGATACTGCAATGATCCAGCACAATAAGAGGTGCCTTTTCTAACACGAACCGTGTGTCCAATCTTTATCTACGTTCATCGAATGTGTTAATGACCGTTGAAATAGAGAGGGCTGCTTTTCCTGGAACTCACTCCAGTTGGGCGAGGGAACAAGCGATCGCTAGGCGCCGTTGACCAACCTTTGTACAGCGCCCACACTTTTGCCAATTCGTAAATGCCCTCATTTGAAAAATGCGTCTCTTTTCCATGGGCCACAAGAGTCAATGAATTGAAACGCATCTAGTTGAAAAATATCCAGCCGTACTTGTATCCAGCCGTACTTGTATCCAGCCGATCGAACGAAAAGGCCATTGAATAATCAGGTTGTGCATGTCGCGCTGGCTTCTACAGCTTAAACGATACTGAATGGTCGGTACAAATCAGCGGGCCACAATTAGTCTAAGAAAAAAGGTGAAGTTCCGCAACGAAGTAAAAGACCTTTACTTTCTTACTTTCAAAAGGAAGAAAAATTATACGCAAAATGTTGAATGAATTTTCAAAATGCGTCTGTCATCTAGCGGTTTCTCAGATTTACGAAGGAATATACGATTTAATTCAGGCTGAGATACTATGTTGGAAAAAAACATCAATACCTTAATCTGCATTGAAATGACGATTCGTGTTGAGAGTATCATCAACTCACACATCATGGCTTTTATAGCACGTATTTTTAATTACGTATGAACTGTATAGGGATACAGTGCAGTAGCCGTTTGCTGATATCGTCTGATTTTTAGCTGCTGCAACTACGAACAGCTTGAGTTCTCAAAGGCTGTTCTGTCTGGATAGGCTTTCTCTACTACATAGAAACGACACATTAAGTTTGTCACATCGTTAATTTTCAAAAACGTGCGTGTAAAAGTGCATTACAATGAGGCCTATTAAGGAACAATTTACGATAGAATCTGCTTCGAGATTGGTCGGTAGGCAATGCTCTACAGAATAATACAACCATGTATTAAAGCTTTTATCTTATCACGAAGCAAAAATGGCATTCTTAACCTAGACATAAAAATACCCTATGTGCGGACTATAAGTGTTACTTTTTGAGCGCATATTATCATATACACATCGATGGAATCTGGAAAGAACCGATACTGACATTTAAAGCCTGATTTGTTACTGCATATCCTTTTATATTAAGTCATTGGCTGTCATCAAATTAACTCTCTTTGTTTTGTACTTGAAAATATGTTTACTTTCGTCTCAAAGAAAAGCAAATCAGAAGTGCACGCTTTCTGCGACAAAGTTATAAGTGGCGACGTTGAGGGATGCTCATTTTTTTTCGTGCAATTTCGGCCAATTCCAAACGGAGCTTTTGAGGGACCCATCTCTGTTCGCTGATTTTGCACAACAGTCGTGTGGCAGGCAGATTACCTTTAGTATCCTCGCTCGGCGTAGTGGAAGCAGACAGTCGCGATGCTATCTCCAGCGTTAGATCGTCTTCTGTAGCTCTTTTTGAGAAAATTGGCGTTAGGCAACAGAACAATACGAGCTCACACATACTAATGACATCTTGCTTGAGAAAGTTCGGCGCGATCATCGAGCTGCGGTGTTCGATTTGGTCATGAAAATCGCAATAAAATTTCAATATATTGAACAGTAAATTGACCAGGGATTTCAATGATGCTTGCTGAAAATTGCGAAGATAAAGAAAAGTCTTCTCAGGCACATTTCGTATCCTAATGAACATTTCCAAGTTAGGTTTATTGATGAATAGTTCAATTTCACTCCAGTCTAGCCGACGACGGATCTCCTCCATTCGCTCTGGCTGGTCATGACGCTTCCATATCAGCCGCGTTTTGATATTGTACTCAGCTATCAGAACTTCCACCTGCCGAATTATATACGCACTGTTTTCGGCAACGCAAAATGGATTGCCCCAGAGTACGAGTGTCTTAATCTTTGAACCACGAAGAGCTTTCAGAATATCATTACAGCCCCCTTTTGTGATGAGATTCGATGAGAAATTGACGTACTCGACCTTAAGTCGTTGGAACTTAGTCATGAACGCGACGGCAGCGCCATCCGTTAGACTGCAAGCACCGAGGTTGACACTTCGTAGATGAATAAATTGCTCGAGACTATTGGTAAGTAAATGGCTGTTTTGGCCGACGTCGTTATCAAAGAGATTCAACTCGACAAGGCCCGTTAATGAGGAGCTAATCGTGCTTAAGAGCTTCTCCATGGCGGTGGACTGGAGAGAACAACTTTGCAATGAAAGCTTTTTAAGCACACTGCACTGGCTAAGTAATCTTGCTACCGCATTTACTGCTGCTCCTCTGACAGTGTTTTTTTCGATTCGTAGTTCCTCCAAGCCAGCCTTAAGGTACACATCTAGATTGCTTAATATGTTACTGTCCAAGCCGTTACTATCGAGCACCAATGTTTTTAAGTGTGACTTATGAAGCAGCTCAATGAAAATTTTGTTCTGTAGTGGAATGCCCTGAAGATGTAGGTGGTTTAATGACGGACTGTGCTGAAGTATGCTTTTGAGAAGCATCGTGCAATTATTATCAACGTCATCAGCGAAATGCACGAAACGACTTTTAAGAACAATCGTCTTCAACGAGTTCCCAAGCTTGTTCAATAACTCAATGGCTTCTAGCACGCTCTCCTTTGTATGCAGCACGTTATTCATGCAGAAGCTGTCCCCGGAAGGGGAATATACTTTGACATTTGCATCATTAGCTTCCTCTTCGGAAAACGGGCTATACTTTGAGAGAAGTGACATGTCGATTCTTATAAAGCTGCGCAATGTCGTCCATTCGGGTTCGTTGTTATAGATGAATAACGCCTCCGTTACTAATCGAACGACATCGCTCGCAGCCCCCAAACAACAGTGTGACTACATCAATGGATACCATAGATTAAGCAATATATTCTCAATTAAATTAAAAATAACATAGAATTCCAAACGGAAAGAAATCTAAACCCGGAAGGCAACGGAGCAGGGAAACGAGATGAAGAGGTTTTGCAAAACCAAGTTTAAGTTATATACATGAAAGTTTAACTGTGAATTACGCAAAGCTTTACGTAGTAGACTTCAGTGGAGGGGGTAGGTGAAATCGTCCAATCAGCATGTTACACACAGAACTAAAAGGTTCGATCCGTCTGAAACTTGATGAGATATTGTTCGTTATATGGTCTAACTTTTTCATCGTTTTCTTAAATCCTTTAAGAGCCTTCACTGAAACGGGAAATTAACTGACGAGATGGGAGAATATTCAAACTAGGTCGAAACGCTAGAGCTTCCTCATGGGGGGTCAAGACATCGTTGAGGGGCAACTCATGGTAGTTACTTCCGGGCCGTAACGTTGATCCTTAAAATTCGTTTAATAATTTTGGTTCACAGCACAAAATATCATTTGAATAAACTAGATTGCGAAGTCCGTCATAGTGCTCTTATGCGTAGTTCACTCGTGGAAACCAGCTTCTCTGAACATATATTGTATGTCATCATAATACCAAACAAAGCGCGTCATAACTTCCGAAATACGTGTCCGCTGTAATTCAAAACTGAAGCACATAAACAGATGCATATAAAAACGGTGGTGCTTTACTCTCCGCAAGGTTCGGTTCTAAACTAAGGTAGAACTCTCACTTTTTTTTTTCATTTTTGCTTATTTGTTGTATATCTTTATATATGGAAAGTAGAAACAACTTAGGAATTACAAAACAAAAAATTATCATATATAATATCTAATAGTTTAAAACGAATAAACCTGAAGACCATATTCGTTCTTTCGTCGGCTCTTCTCGACTGGGCCTTTTAATTTTTTTTACTTATATATATATACTTAATATTTTTTTACTTGTTTGACTTCCGCTGCTTGACATTCAACTTTGGTATATAACAGTAGTTTCCTGCCACTATTCGAAAGCAGATTTAAACTCAAAAAGTCCCAGCTAAGATTCGATTTTGCCTCCTTTCGCGCCGTCTGCCACCCGCCATCGCCCATAGCTGAAGACTATCATCAATTCTAATGCGTGATGCCAAAGGCAGTGGAGTATGGAAAGAAGCCTATGACACGTTCTAACGAGAACCGCTGCGCCTACTGTGAAGTAGCGATTCTGCTATAGCTACTGATACTGCCTCTACGCTAGCGAGAGCGACGTCTATTGCCAGCAGAACCAGAATAGTGTTCTTTTGCCAAAAAAATCATCTAACAGATAAAAGAAGCAACGCTGCTATGAGGAGTCGATCTTTTCAAAGATCCATTCGCGTTATACAGGGAACAGAATGTGGCAGACGTACCACGGTGGTGCTTATGATTGGAGCCGTAATGTCCAGCTAACTGGGATAAGCGTAACCCACTCGTGTATCATATCATGACATCGTTGCCACTGTATAACTCACCCATAGCTAAAACTGCCCGGCCAGCTAGCCTACGTCGACAAACCAAGGCCATTCGGATTTAGGATTAGGTTAGGTAGGTCCTTTTTGCCCTCTCATTGAAGGAAGAAGAAAAGAACTGAGCTATTGCACAACCGAGGTAGACCAAATTCAAGATAGAATCTAGGAAGCGATGCGAGGCAACGAGCGGGAGAGCTACCCTTATCCCTCTTTATTCGATCGAGCTGACAAGCATATAGAAACGACAATGAACAAGCTGCGTCGAGTAGTCTTTGTTATTTTAAGATTTTTTTGTTACTTTAAGGAAAAGCCAATGATATGATATTACTTGATTCCGTACAAAGATATAGCAAATAAAAGCATCTTTATTTACTTTATCATCACTATATATATCTCATATTTTAAAAACGTCCTATATATGTATATATATCCCAAAACTAATATATATATATATATATGTGTGAGCATCGTGAAAATTGTGCGGCGGTTGTCCAGGATCCTCGGGTCTAGCGAAAATCCATACATATTGGCAGTACTGCAAAAAGTTATCAAAGATCAAACTAGAACGTACGACTTTTTAAACTTATCTACGAGACTCTTGTAGTGCACAGAAACATCTTGTTTGCATATAAGGTTGCCAAACATAAGCACAACATTTGTTAGTTTATCAATCATTAATGTGTCAAATGTGTAAATTATCTAGACTCTGGCTGATCGAGTATAACAATGGAGCTTCTAGAAGCCCTGTTTTATTTTGGGCTTTTACAAAGTAAAATTCTCGCCTCCACAACACACATAATACGCGTACTAATATTAATAAATTCCCGTTACAGACTCGACACCTTTAAAGAAGTTATCATGTTAGAATATAAATGGCAACCTAAGTACCTGGCTAGGCATATATTTCGTTTACTTTTATTATCATCCCGCTATGTAGTGGCATGACAGGTCGATCGAATATTTATGTTCACAGCACGGGCATTCATAGACTACTTCGTCCTACTCCTTTGCCTATGTTGTTTTTGGGTAGATTGTTGACACGTACCCCACCTTGACTTGGTATGCACAATGGTATATAACTCATCAGCCCAGCAGCAGTGGCATCGGCTCTACAGATGCCTACGTCGTCAAAAGCCGTGTGGAACATTAGGTTTGGCCCTCTTTGTCCGGCTGCCACTGATGATGTACGCTGTTCATATTGCCATTGCTTATTACCGTGAAGAGCTTGCAAGCGTCTGCGTCAAGAAGAATGCAAAGGAGTTCGCAGATCGTGAAAATCCGCAATATTACTTGGAAGCAGTGTGCACTATTTACATCCCAGCTCATGGTAGTATAGCTCGCTGGCTCAATTTTTCTCAGGCAAGTTCCTCGGACGACATTCGAGGCATCCGCCGAAAAATCGTCGTTTATTGTGTGTCTCTCTGTACGGGAAGGAAACCCAGCGACCCAACCAATACAGTGTAAACCGGCAAACGATAGAAAGTCGACATAGGCCTACATGTGAGTGGGCCCCGTTTTCGTATCGTCTGCGTTCTATCTATCGATAATATCACAACACAACACGTGTTCACTATTTTTCCGCAATCGTGTAGGCCGCTAAGTAAACACGAAGTTACACTTCCAATCCCTACCATAGCGATGAAGCTCCATAGAATGTTTGTAGGGCTGTGAGTTTAGAGACCTACCTATTTACTGAAGTAATCGGTGTTCTTTACAGGGGGCTTCGCGAAATACGTGTGACATCAAAGTGATCTCGCTCATCAACGATTATAACTATTACGTATCACAAACATTTTCAAACGTCAACCTACTTTTATATATATATATTGGTGTTCGCAAATAGATGTCGAAAAGGCAGCACTACAGTTTGTTTCATTATTTGTTCTACCCGCTTAACAAGGTGCAACTAATTAAGGCTATGACTGAAATCCCTAAGGAGACACAACATTTGGTTATAAAGTAATGTGAAGGTATTTGTGCAGTACAAACATTGTTGTCGTTGAACATGATGCTCCTTGATGATGACACCTTAGTTCAACAACAGGACAAAGCAAAGTGGCGTGCAGCATAAGAATGTCCCTGTTATCGCGATACAGGAAAGCATCTGTCTGTACTACTACAGTTGTCTGCGGTAGCCAAAAAACACCGACTTTAATTTATATAGATGTGTGCAAAGGTTTTCGTTTGAAAACTGCAGAGTTCCACGCATATATATATATGAACGCACTTAGGAATTCAATAAGGATCTTGTTATTACCCAATTACCGTGTAAAATCTTTTCTATAATTCGTACTAGAGATCCTTTTACATGCTGATCTCGTTTACAATATCTAGGAGTTATATTACCTACGATACATTTTCTTAGATTATTATGATCAGATTGTAGATTCGATCGTGGATATAATATAGATTAGATGAAAAAAAAAAAAAGTTAATATCCACTAAACAGGGTAAGCTGGCCTTTTTGCCAAGCTTGGCACTCGGAATTTGGCCATCTTTACAACTTGCTTTCCTAGCCTCATTTAGAGAGATAGAGGACGTATATACTCTTCGAATTTCGAATGTTTCTGAACAATTGAATTTTACGAAGCATTCATCAACATGATCAACTCTTCAGCATCTTGAATCGTCTAAGATATCAACTAAACAAGCATATACCGTGTGACGATAGATACTTTTTTGTTACGATGTAGCTACAGCGGAAGCCCTACGATTCTACAAATAGCATGTCAGCTGGGATAAAACACGGGGCAGCTAAAAACGCAATAATCCACTTCTCCAAATTTAATGTTTTGAATGCTTTAGATCAACTTGAGAAATTTCCGTTATAGATTTCTAATAAAAATAATGTTATTTTCGCAGGGATATTGATATTCTTTCAAAGAGCAGCAGCAGCAGTTCCACTGTCGTTTCTAAAACCAAAGGATTTACCTTAATCTATTGTTATCTTATTTGTTAGATTGATTTGCAACAGCAAAAGTTGGCTGTATCCTATTGGAGTCTATGTTTAGGAATAGATGAAAAAATATTTTTATGTTTACGACAATGCTAGAATTGGCCTAATAAGGCTACTTTAGATTCAACCGATTAACCCGAGAGAACTCTTTAAAATGTTATTTCAACCCATTTTTGAGGATCATAACATACTTTTGACAAAAAATCCCACGAAAACGCCCATATGAATGTGACCAAATTAGCTACTACTGAGTTTTCCATGCCACCAAAACTCGCTTCATCTTAGCAAATCAATCGTTAGAAGTAGTGAGAAGCAATTGCAGCAGTAATGGTAGTTCGACATCCTCAAGTAAATAAAAATTTTTCCAATATATACCTATTCATATATAGGTGTGTCTACGCTTAGCATGGCGGGAACGGCGTTATAGATTTCTGTAAACTTTCGCGCATAGGTTTATCGTAAAAAAAAAAAAAAAAAACATTGTAGTAAAAACAACGTGACTGTAAGTAGATAACTTTTATGCTATCGCGTGGAGATAAATTGCCACGCTGTACCCGGTGTAGATTCGTGAAAAGGCAACAGGACAGTTATCCCGATGTTTTCGTGTCACATACTAGAGCTGAGGGGGCTATCTTGAGACAAATGACCTCCATAGAAAATAGCTAGTTAAGACTTCGCGATAATTTCATTCAAGATTTCTTTTTCGGATTCGTGGAAGACAACATAGTAAAAAATGTTCAGTGTTCCGTGCTCGGTTTTCGCCACTGCCTCGGAGACACAAGACTACTAGGCAATCTATATATAGGGTTAATGTGATTAAATCGCTAAAAGAGGGTGACGGACCAACACAGGGGGCAACTAAATCGTAGTGATAGTGCAATGCGTATACTACAGTAAGAAAAGTTTAGCAAAAAACTAACCCGACTCCAATCAATTAAATTTTCTTTAGTACGAGATAATTCGCTGTGGAAGACAGTGGTGACATCAATAGACGTGATTTCGAGAAAAAAAAAGAAAAACTGACGTTCATACTTTTAGGTCAAGAATGGACACAGCATAAGTTAATAATAACAACGTTGACAACGAAAATCTGAGACTGCTACTTCAGTTTATTCGTAAGGAAACGACTTGAAGCCTTGGGGGGGTCACCGGCCTTTTACTAGCCGGACTCTTGCAAGTACAAACAAGAACAAGTATAATTGCTCCTGTATCATAATTTATTTTGTACAAAGCAGCGTCGAACACGATCAGTTTAAGGGTATATTGATAGCACGATGTGATGATCACGGTTAATTAACTTATAATTCAGTAGTAATATAATAATACCGTTAGTTACTCAGGATACTGCTGCTGAACAGGAAGTCGTCGTGGATTAGACACTATCGACGCTTCTATCGTCTGCGCATGGCACCCCATCACTGTAATGGATGATAGCTGCTACGACGGCTTCATTATAAAGCGGGACTCTCTACAGTTAGTTGTCAGCGTAAAAGCCATAAGTAACATAGCCATCAGTGTTAACGGTGCTTACATGTTTCATTTACGCTTTTAATGACTTCAAACAACGAACTTCAATAATACATATCGGAGCTTAACGTTAGTAGAAGAGGGCGAGGAAGGGGCTAAGATTGTGGAGTCAACATGAACAAACTTCTGGTGGTTTCTGACAACTCGACGCTTGTGCTCTTCGTTGTATTCCTTTGCCGCATCTAGTTTGACTCGCTTAAAAGTCATCGTCGTCGTCGTCATGGCAGCCTTCTGAAGTTGGCCACACTTCAGCAACGCGTACATATATCTTTATTCTAGAAAGTTCATTCGAAAATGTCCTTTCGATCGAAGAGCCAGTTAGCAGCTGGCGTGCTTCGTATATTACTGCGTAACTAAAAATTTGCCTTACACACATATTAGTGATACTGCTTGAACAAAGCAGGTCAAGCTTATTGTGCTAAATCATACACATTCACCCCATATAACAACGTTGGGCTCTAGTTGTCATGCTTCACACTTGCTACGAGACAAACATCATTTTGATTAAAAACTACAATCTATAGAAAAGTACAAAACGGGGGACGACTTATCTAGAAGCCATTTTATGCGAATTATCAACAACGTTTGGAAAAAAGAAGCACAATCCCAGCTTACTGTTTATCGTCGTCTACAATTAGTTGAACGAGGGTGGAGCAGAACCCTAAAATACCAAAACGATATAAGATCCATCGCTAATGCAGTAAACATTAGACATTTAACTAATATTTTTGCCATTCGTTGCACCTTATAATCTGGTGCGTAGGTATATTCCATGCAATGCTTTACGTCGAGATAACGTGGTCCCGTGTCATCGCTAGCTCTAAGATCTGCTCATGTACCTTTTACATATATAAATACGTATCGGACCGCCATGGCCTACGTTACTTGCTTGTATGTCTATTGATAGCTAATATCGGCAATATATATATGATGGACACTGATGGCTAATATAAGCAAAATCGGTTTAGGGTCGAGTCGTCAGTGGCAAAACCATAACGACCGAGCGGCGTAAGCTGGATAATTACTTTGATATCGCGAGGTCCTCTTAGTCACACAGGACCCCGGCATATTAGGAACGATCGTGTCCGTAATCAATAGCTAACACTCTTTATCGGTTATTATTACCACGAAGAGCTTAGGCTTATGCACTCTTTTATTCTTTTCGATAACAGGCCCATAGACAACCCCTCATTAGTCAACGAACGAAGATCAACCTGACGAGCAGGACATAATCTCACTACATTAATTTAATGCTCGTTCGTAACGAATTCATGACCCGCGACGAGCCACACGATATTTCGTACGATAGAGCTGTCCTCGCAAGGCCTTCTAGAAAATTTCCATTACAGGACTCCTTTCAAAATCATGCATTATACACAGCTGGTGGATCAACCGTAACAGGGATCGTGCTCCAAACACACGAGATAATTCACACCAGATATAGCTAGATGCCATAATTTGCAACTGACAGCTTTTTTTTTTTGCAGTCTCTACATTTTCCTTGAAACATTTTTATGCAAGTTATTTTTGAGGAAGAGCATATGAGTGTATTAAAGATATGCTTAAAGGACATTTTGCACTGACTAGAATTTGATCAGATAGATAGCTATTTGTTAACGGCCCTACGTATGTGTTGCACTATGTAAAGATTGTCAGAATTTATTTTAACCTACCTGCAAAAATCTAGAGTTGAGCAAACATCTAAAACTTTCTGATTGTAGCTAATACAGCTAAATAAAGGTTATAAGTAAAAAAAAATTATTAGGATCTTGACCTGAAATTTGAATTTTTTAAATCTCTTATGTGCACCATTTGCATCCAAACAGGTACAATAGATGACGCGGACGAGTGCCAACGGCAGATAGCAGTGCGCGTGTTTACGTTCCAAAACATCCTAGGACGCTTTGAAATTTCTAGCGGTGCGCAAACTCTGCATCTTTCACTTCTGCCGCTAACATCACCATGAAACCTGCACGGCTTACACTATGCCCCAGTTCATATGTACGATGTATAAGTAAAGTGTACTGTCTAAGCCTAAAAAATAGAGAAACACAAGGCCATACAACAAGGTTTTTAGGTCTTAGCGCGCAAGTTTCATAATTTCTATCTTTTTTAGTGCGGGGTGTTATGATCCATGTGCGCACGGTTTTCTTGAAAAGGTTCGTAATATCCAGGTCACCTGCATATTATTCCTCGAATAGCCTGTTCTGAGAAGAAGATAACTGGAGAGCCCATACCCGCCATGTTACCTGAGTTTTACTTGCATAGTCTTGCTTCGATTGTGTATCTGAGTTCTTCCTGGTGGCATTCGGTCTATGGAGTGCATGAGCACACCTGTCGGATTTCTCGAATCGGAACGGACCAAGAAATAATTTCGAAATTAGCATCCAGTTTATGAGATGCATTAATGTTTATATCTTGAAGAGTCGATCGCTAAGAAAAACCGAACATTTTTCGGAGAGAACTTGGGCGAACCGTGTTTTTATCATTTTCCTGTTTCTTTATTAGTCGAGGCTGCGGCTGAGAGTCGGTGGTCAGCCACTAACGTAATATCTATGCTCTATATGTTAGGCCATACATCTCTTCGTATCGTTTAGTTTTTTTAACATGCATATAACCTTCGAATTATCCATAATGCTTCCTAGACAGATGCAAAAAATACACTTGATAGTTCTAGGGTGATGCACTTATGTTATTCGCAACGTTGCAGAATTGATGCATCGAATAAAATGTAGAAAGCTGATCAAATTAACATGGACTTGCCTCCTCGTCGCTACAAGACAATGTTATGTAGCTTTTTTCCTATCGATGCCTGCTTGAAAGGCGTGTTCCAAAGGAGCTGACGAATCAATATGGTCTATATGAAAATAGGCCATATTAATTCTTCTTAGCGTCTACAGTGTTCGTACATCCAGATCGATTTTTGTGGATATATTTTAGCACATGGTTACTTAACGGTGATGCCCTTTTTCACAGGATCAGAAAACATCGTCCTCGAGACTGATGTTTGTGGCTACGTTTGTGACGTTAGTCAGCAACAGCAAATTAACGGAACGTAAAAAAGTAAATATAGGGGGACAGGATGAGATAAGGATGGAAATTGCTTACGTGGTAAAGTCCTAGTCACACTGCATAGAAATACTACATGGGCAATGAACTACATAAGCTTTATTGACTATGCAAAAATAGTGTACATGCACCATGCAACGGGACTTGAAGCAGCAGTCGTTAGTTGATTTAGTCAAAAATTTGCCTATCTAAAGCACCGCGCCGACAAAATGTACAAAACAGGCAAGGACATTTTTCCCTTTTCAGCTGCTATTATCTGCTTACTAAACTTAATTTAGGCTTTCATTTATTTACATTACATTATACATTCGAGAAATTGTCCCTACGTGATCCATAACTAATAGGAGAAACTACAAGCAATATGGACACGGTGCCTCGTAGTTTCTCTATAGTGCTTATATCAAGGTTGTGTCGCTTATAGCTACATGGACAATTTTGACAAGTGTAAAAGAACGAACTAGGCTTGAAAGCTGTGTATCTCTCAGTGCAAGGCAAAACCACATTAACTCGTTTCTGCTGTTGCTCTTCATGTGCGCACATGTGGTAGTTCGTCGCGAAGGTCTGCTGGTCAAGCTGTAGTAAACTTTCGGTTTTTGTCTTCACATTTCTTATTCTCAGGACTTTTCGTGTCAGCCTGGTGTTTCTTGTTCCTCGTGTCCACCCCTGGCCCAAGTAGTCGTTCCCCTGTCTTGTTGCTATGTATGACGAGATCTGTGTCCTTAGGATCAACGGCTTTATGTGAAGGCTAACGTCATCGATCGGTTGGACAGCCACCGGAGTGGAGTTGAGGCCCATTATTGTCGTTGCTCTTCGTTGCCGTTTTTCGTTTCGAGCTCCTTTGCCCTCCGCTTGTGGCCGTCGTTGTTTCCCGTGTTTGGAATGTTGCCATCAAGATAACGATATCCGGCCATCGAAAGGCATCGATCAAGACACTGTAGAGAACCGTACGTGAAAACCGAGCCAGGGGCAGCAGCTCACATCAAACGAGATCTGCTCGGTACGTGATTGCCATTTTGTCCCGCATTATTTCGCTCTAAAGGAAGGACGAACGAGCAACCAACGTATCGATGAGAATAACAAGTCGAGTTAGAGTTGACGGCGAGAGGGTTGGGGACGAGAGGCGGTGAGGTAAGGAGGTGCTGACTACGATAAGGGTGCCGCCAGTAGTCGTGTTAATGCTGTTAGTGATTAAGATCTGCTAATGCCTGTGTAGAACAAGTCAACAGACTCGGTAGAGTTGAATCCTAGCTTCTGCAATCCCGAGATACCATTGCAGAGGGTTTTCGTCGAGCCGTGCGTAACTCTAGCATTTTTCGCTACCGCAACGACGAGAGGTGCTTCAATAAAAAATTAATAAGAAACATAAGCCGTTGGAAAATTTGCAAAAATCGCTTGAACGCTCGGTAAAAAATAGAACACAACTTGCATTATTGTATATGCTATTGAATAAACTATAATAACTCTATATTTATACAGAACTCAAAGGACTATTTCTATCGCAAAGGACCAGAACGTTGGAAAGCATGTGCCTGCCATTGCTGTAACAAGCCTCATTAGTTGTTGCAATGTGTGTAAAATAGATGCTCACTGGGCCAACAGGTATAAAGCCACTACAAAAACGCTGGTAGTTGTTTCACATTAAATAAAGACTACATGCGTTTTCTGTTACCACTGAGTCAGTTCGAGTTTTGAGCCTCTTTTTCAGAAGAAGAAAACCTATTTCGTTTGGAGCTAGCATCGTAGCTCACAGTGTAACGACAGCATATCTGCCACATATGTAGGCGCATTTAAACAACTTGGCGAAATTACACTCATTTGGTATCCGTTTAGTTATCATGGTCCGGTTAGTTAGTCCTCTCCTCCTCATTTGACGCTAGGCTAGATAACAGTTGTTGCGGTTCTATCATTGATGTTACCGTCTAACAGTGTCTTTCTTCCTTTCGCCGGAGAATGTTCCCTGTTCCGACTTCCTGTTCGAGGTTGCATTTGTATATCTGAGTGCCGAAGCCTCTAAACAACACCGATTGCACGGCACTGAATCAGAAAATTGTGCTTGTACATAAAAAGAGCTGGAAATAGACAGAAAGTAATAAATCGTATCAAGTACCTATGCTGATAACGTCACAACCTTGTTTTCGATGTTACACTGCGAACGTAGGAAAAGACCCAGAATCTTTGAAACGGCCTAAACTACATTATGAAAGTCATCACTGTTTCGCGCTTGCAACAGTAGGCCAGTATAATCATGATTACTTGTAAATATTAAATTTTTAAAGAAATATTATGATCTTTAAATAAAAATTAAATTGAAATATCTCGACATACGACGCTGTGAGCGTTGTTGTCGCGCAACCTGGGCACACGGTTAGCAGCTAGAAATAGCTTTGATTATGATTTCTCACGAAAATCTATTAGTTCCATTTGCATTGAAATACGAACTAATAATAGCTATTTTGGTGTTAAGCTTTGTCGGGCGACCGTCATTCTGTCGTTGAAAAAAAAAACGAGTCCATTGTAGCGGTAAAAGTACATTAGAATTGCTTAAATCTCAGTACTGTCGCATATTAGATCGTAAAAATCTAAGGTGATCTTTAGATCGTGTGCCTTCTGTGACAGGCTCAAGGGTCCAGTGTAGTCTAATTATCTTCTAAAATTTATAAATAATCTTAACTTTGCTATTGTTTATTGGATCTCGCTACGCTTTACAGATACTAGAATAAATTAGCGCAGCAATAATATTATACACTTTCAAAAATTACCACTAATTTGTTTAACCGCTTACTTATTTACTTGGCCATGCATAAACACCGTTTTTCCAAAGAGACATTATTTTTTTTTATTTTAGCGTGTACGGTATTAATTTATAAAGCGTAAGTATTTCTTCAATCCATATCATTCTTCTTAGCATCATCGAACTTTAACGTACGCGGTATTTTGCCATTCTGTAGGCTCACGTATAAATGATGACTTTTCGACTGTTCGAAAACAATATTTGAGAAGCATAGTGACTACCTACAATCTGGCCTTTCTATAGTGGCGGCCGGTATTATAAACTATTCTTTTCTCTGAGGCTTACTCCGTCATCTACTCGAAAAGGACATCACCACTATACAATAGCATTATCATAGCACTATTATCATAGCATTTCGATAATGGAATCTATCATATTGAAACGCCCATTGAGCAAACCTTGTCGACTTTAACTAAAAACGACCCTTGAGTGAGCCAACAAAATAACTGTCTGAAGAAAATATCAACAACGTTCGACCGAAGGCTTTCAGCTCTAAAATCAGAAATTGTACCATCAAGTGTGTGCCATCAAGAACATTTCGATGGACCGTTCACTCAAAAGGAGACAACCGGTGTAGTACAAAATAACTAAAATATAACGAAGTACTTCTTTCGTAAACAATTGTTTTGACTGATATGGCATAAGCAATTTTAGAGAAGCAGACGACTGACGTTTACAGGTTCCAGAGCAAGCAACTTATTTCTCAATGCTTAGATGTAGCTTCCGCACTTCTGTGGAGTCCAAAAAATTTCTAACTAAAAGTACTCTAGATAGTAAATGGTTTTCTTTTCCGCGAATACAATTTAAGAAAGTTAATTCATGCAAAAATGACTTCGGGCACATTCTAAGAATTGAGCTGTTCTAGCCAGGGTCAATGCAACCTGTCGTGTCTGATTAGTCGACAACTAGCTCGGGATTTACGTAAACTGTCATTTACTAGGATCTGCTAGGTATTTAGTTGTTATCTTGGGATAACTAATAAATCTCCCCAACGCTAAACCCACAAGGTTTTAAATACAAGCTTTGAATGTCTATTCAATGTCCAAAGTGGCATAAGCGTTCTTGCATGTCGAGTCGTTACTTTGGAAGAACTGGTATTTGTCAACCTGTTATCCCTTGGATCCTGTAGCTCTCTTGTACCCAATTTGGAACTACTCAACACAATCTTTTTTTAACGAAAGCTCATACTAACACATATAAACACTTGCAGCAACAGTCAGTATCTCAAAGACGCCAAACACCATAAAAGCAAAGCTCCTATAGGTCTCTCAAACAAATAGACAAAACGTTTATCTGAACCCTTATTTCTTAGAGTCCAATACAGGTGTAAAATATTCGCTCCGTTAGCTTTTTGAGCCATGTCTCACGGCCCTTTCGTCTTGTGAAAAGACAGATTTTGATTGGAGAAAAAACAGCACGATAAACGCAATTTTTCTATTGTCCTCCAAAGAACTGCCAGACGTTCCATATAAACGTCAAGTGCAATCCAGCATAAGAAAATGTTTACAATACAAAAAGCCTACAAGCACGTGACCATAAAGCAACTTGTTTCAATACAATATGTTAAAACGCCTGTCTCCTTTTACACTTCCAATATCTAGCTTTGGACCCGAAAAAATAACGGTACCGCCTTCCGTCTTGTTGTTGTTTATTATAGTCGCTAACAACCCATTTTTTTGGCTAATCTTCAAGCTCAGAAGATCCTCCATTCGAGGCGAGTCGTTGCTTAAGTCAGACGGAATCGCTGATATTGTTTCAAAAAGCTCCGTTTTTATCGCCTTATAAAATAAGCCCAAGAGTGTAGTGTCGTTCACGACGGCGTACACATACGGAAAGTACTTCCCGGTTGTCAAGATACCAAGCAGATTCTGACGTGTGCTCCGGGAGTGTCAAACGGCCCGGGAAATAAAACGCACTGGAGCAAATTCGAACGAGACGCGCGATAACTTTTGACAATCAGGCAGGCGACGCTCTGGGCCGTGTTGCAAAAACGCGATGATGCTATATCTATCAAGCTGTTGTCGAACTCGAAAAAATCTGCAATTGCGACGGTGTTCGCCGCCCGTCGTACATCAAAAGTTCCGGATTGCCTTAGGCACAAAGAACTCAAAGCAAAGTAAGAGGTGGTATAGAATTAGTCATATATATATATATATATATATATATATATATGAATATGTTTGTCACTAAAAAAATGCATGGCCGCTATGAGTAAAGGAAAGCTGTCTTCTTTTTTTTTGGCTGTGCAACAACCTGAGCGTCACCTTAGTCTTTCACTTTCGCTTTTTAACCTTATGGCTTTCGGATTATCCATCCACTGGGCAGGTTTGCTTGCCTAATAAGAGCGGTAGTATCTTTACGCTGAAGTCCGTACTAGCCCCTATATTACATTTATTACAGAAATATTTCAGGAAGTACCGACTCTTATTTAAACACGTTATCTAGCTTGGCTAAAGGAATAAAGATAACTCGATTAAAATTAACCATACTATTTCCATACGAAACAGTCTTCGAAAACAATTCATGAAGATTTACTATTCTATATATCCCGATATAAAAATTTGAAAATCGTGCTTATATATCTAAACTGTGATTGTTATTTCCGACGTTGAGCAACGAAAGATTATTGTAAGTAAAATGTTTGAAATCGAGCAGTACCAATAGCTGAAATCATATATTAATGAACTGATATAATTGAAGTGCTTTCTAGGTAGGTATCACGTGTAGCAGCGGGGATTTTTCGATTGCTTCAGCGAATCTTTACTATTATCCGATACTTACCTGCGTCTGTTCTCATCTCGGGGAAGTGATGGGGCACCTGGTTTCTCCAGGCAACATCAGAAGAAATGTTTTTTGTATTTTTGTATCTTCCAAAAAGAAGAGCGTTTGCCAAAAAAGAGAACCCGATAAAGGTGGCTGTAAGAACGGACAAGAAAGAGAATCCAAATCGGATGGCTTTAACCTTGAAACACTTCGATCGTTTTTTGACTAAGTATATATATATATATATATATATATACTTAAAAATTGTACCACAATAATATGTGTGGTACAATTTTTAAGTATATTTTCCACTCTAAATTGAAATCCTGTTACAGAGGACATTTATCTTGCTGCTCAGAAAATCTTACGAGTGATGGTCTTATGCTTTGCTTTGTTTCCTCAGGAATGCTGTATCGACGAAGCTCAGCCCGATGAGAAACAGATTCTGACCTTATTAAGCACGCTGGGGACGTAACCTAATATTATTTTAGCTTGGCTTGCGGGTAGACAGATTGGCCAACGTTTTCCGCTACGTGAAAGTGTATTACATATTATTATACTTTCAATTCTAATTATAGTTGTGCTCCATTATGACAGCATGTCTTTTTAGATTCTATAAGCATTTCCAAAGTAATTGGAGCCATTTAGACTTCGTCTGGGGGGCACGCGCTTAAAAGCTCTTGTGTAACAACCGCCATATCAGGCACTGCGATGACTCTTTTGATCTGCTTTGCTTTGTGTAACGGCATCGGCTGCTGAGCTGGGGCAGCGGTAATGGGGATTATGGCCTGGCCATCACCATTTTGGGTCAAGTGAGGCAAACTGCCATCATAACAATCATCATAACGGTTTCGAAAAGACGGGCGATTCTGAAGAAAACTGAGGATAAGGTTTGTGACTTTCCTGAAAGCATTCTGATGAGAGATTTCCAAAAACTAAACAAAAAGGAAACTTCAAGTGCTTCGCTGCAGCAAGATAGAATCTAAGTATTTATGCTAAACTATTATAGTTTATTTGCAATTTTTTATCATTTTTCATTATCGGCAAAAACAGTTTTTTTTTTTCTGCTTTTCCAATGTGGACTCGTGAGAGCTAAGAAAAATGATTGATTTAAAAATTTGAGGTATTAAAAGCACAACTTTTGGTTGCAGTGGCAGCTTATTGTGAGTGAGAATGCTTGATATTTTTGAGCAACTGGACTCAGATACAAATACAAATACAAAGTAAAGCTTATAGAGAAAATTTACCATTTCAAATATAACAAGTGTCAAATCTACGACCTGTATTCATTTTTCCCAATCTAAATCCCTCCGAAAAAAAAGCAGCGTCCAGTTGCCATGCAACATCTAAAACCTTCCTGCCGGATATCGTTGTGGAGCATAAAGATAGGATATAATAACGCATATGTTAATGGGGCGTAGTTTCTCATTCTGTCTATGACCCGGACTCAAATGCTATTTTTGTGATGTTTTCGTAGAACTTCTCAGTCCAGAACGAATGCTCGGTTTACCGTGTCTATGATTAGGTTTTCCTTTTCGATTTATAAAGTCAAGGTTATCGTCCTCTCCCGAATAAGGACGTTAAGACGAATGCAGAATTTTCTAGTGATAACAGTTTAGCTAGTGTTTTACCTCGTTGATCGTTCGACATTGACCCGCATGTTTACTATGTCCATTACCACACTATCTTGTAATTTTGCTTGTATCAACAACCCTTCTAGCAAGGTCGTTCAATTATGGAAAACAGCGTAGTATTAGTCCACGTATGGCGTCAGTTGAAGGACAGAATATTTAAAAAAAAAAAAAAAAAAAAGTCAATCAGAAATTGCGAGCCGTCATTTGTTACTATTACGTAAAATATATTTTTGTTTCTGGAGCGAATAAATGTTTGACAGTTTTTCAGGTTAGTGTAGTACTTTAGTGTAGTACTTTTACTACTAGTGTAGTACGTTGTGTTCATCGGTAATATATATAGCCATTTCAAAACTTCAAGTTTTGTTTTTTTCAGTATTAAAGTCATAACCTGACCAGGTGTTAACTACCTTTTGATGTCCTGCTACTATATATACTGACTCTTCTTTCAGTCTTAAATACTGACAGGAGTAATGTATAATTTTTTAAAAATAATAGTTGTACATGAAGTACATGAAGCAGGCGCCTGTATATAATTCGTGGTTCAGGACATTGATTTCAAAATGGGTGACAACGTGGCGGTTTGTCCGGCCCGACTCGACTCCTTTCAGCTATATTTCTCGTCGTTCTCGCGTTAAAAAAATTGTCGTCTACCTCGACATGCTTCTGCTTCGACTTCCCGAACAACCCAAACTGTCGGCTGTCAGAAGTCCAGAGCGAAAACCCAGATCTCTGATGAGCACCAAGATGTCGGTAAGCAGGTAAGGTCAATTACTTAGCTGCTTTCCGTACGATAAAAGCCTAAAGGCACACTTTAAAAAAGAGATCTTCACTTGATTGAGAAGCTTTGCCTACCTGAATCTGAATCCACCCAAATCACATTTAGCCCGTTAACCGTTACCGGCGCCACATCCACGTATAATACTCGGAACACTGTTGCGAGGGAAGGGCAGTTTGCGCTTCTCAAATAATACGATGTGATTAACGCTTTTCCATGATGTGGAAGATCCACCCGCAACGATTAAAAAATATAAGAGGCTCAGAACAGACCCAGAGGCCCACAAGATACTAGAATCGAATCTATCGACATATTGAAAGGGAGATCCAGCGGAAAAAAGCGTACCAGAAAGCTGCAACACTACCTTCCCTTCCGAATTTTACGGTCTCTGCCTAATCTAGGTTGACCATTGCTTCTATTCAGTTACCGTCAAATGAAGCGCAGCCAGGGCCTGCTGCATCTGGAATCCTCCAGGCCGGCAATAGATTACTAAGCTATCCACGTAAAGATTAATTTCCCTATCTCTCTGTTAATAATGTGAACCTTCTGTAATAAATAAATTAGGAGATTTGGCTACGGGCACGAAATCGAGGACTAGCATCTTTCTCACGATCTTAGGATAACGTTCAGAGACGTGAGTACTTGTCCAAGATTAATCGTGAGAAAATAGTTCTGTTCGATTAATATTAGGCCTGTCACAATCACATCGTCTATATAAATAACGCTGTGTTCAAAACTCCGTATTGTCATAGCCATTACTTGTAGGAATACGGCTGAAGCACACTATATGGCAAAGGGTTTCCTATTATAGCGAAATCGTCCCTTTGGTTTATCTAATACTAGTAGACGCCATCAACAGACGAGCTCCCACTCTATTTAGTTGGTTTCGCTCTATTTAAACACTGTTTATGAGACATAGAGTATTTGCCGATATAATTTTGCAGACAATCACTAAAGACTGATACATAATTATGGCGATCGTCCAAAGATTTATTCAGATCAGTTTTTTCTACACACAGTCTACGACCCCTAGATTCCTCTTAGTAGCTATTACTGAAGTAGCGAAGTGTAAATGAGTCGTCGACTCTAAAGCGCAACCGCTAGCTGAATGATCTAACTCGACCTCAAATTTAGGTAGCACTTCAGGAAAGACTGGCTGTTCGAGACGCTATGCGTCCGAATGTACATACGTAGACATAACTAGACGTCTATTGTAGACAAAAATATACCTTTCCTCAGTTGTTTAGCATTGGGTTTATGTAAGGCGAAACGTATCTCTACTATATTTGTCTTTTATCTAAACTCATCTATAGACTTATTCCTTAAAATTACCCTATCTTTCCTTCAATTCTACAATGTAACTTTTAACTAATTTCATTGTATAGTTCCAATATGTAACCAGCAAACCTGGATCCCCGAACTTTTGCATTTTAGCTGCCGTTAAACTGGATAAGTTGCGCGGAAAAATCGCTTCATTAACGATGATCATTTCAAGCTGAATGGAACACGAACGTATCCAAACCGTGTTTTGCAGCGGTGCTTTGTAGCTATGTGTCCGCTTTCTCAGAAATCTCTTCCACATTCCCTCTTATTAGATACCGATACTGGATGATCAGATAGCAGACGATATTGAATATATGGTTTTTGGCGAATAGCCCAGCGTTTTGTTTGTATGGCAGCTTTCCGTGCCAGTAATTTCTAGCAAAAGAAACGTACAAACATGATGGTAATAACGATGAACATTTCCTTATAGTTCTGTTGCTTCTTTGTGCTAAGGGTTTGATCTACCTCAGTCTTGTTCATGCGTATGTGCGGCCTCATTAATTGTGCATGATGTCCTTTTTCAGTTAGGTATGCTGCTCACTGTGATCATGCGGGAGTCTATTTGTTTGCGACATGCTTGTCATTAAAAAGCTTCAAAGAAACGTGACACATTTCTTCATGTTCTAAATTAAATAAGGTCAAGTGTTATACGTGGAAGTTGATGTTATCTATTACGATAAGTTATACGTACATGAAGGGATAGACATTTACTCGATATTGACACTTCTATTTGTACATACGTGCCGCCCATATCGCCGCCTAATCGTACTGTGTTTTGGAACTCTGCAGTCACACGCAATAAACAAATCAAGAGAACAAATGGGTCACTGTAGCCAAAGCAATATCGTTTCAATTGAGTTTATTGATATTTGTGAAATTATTTTTATTAATAGGATCATATTGTAAAGCTAGGCATTTTGAATATTAAATTTTATAGCTTGTTAAAAATATTGCTTGTATGATTTCCGGTTTTCCGGCGGACAGTGTTGGCATTATTATTATTATTATATAAAAGACATTATTCCAAAAGGCTGTTGATAAAAACCATTGGCCAACTATAAATGCGAACAATCGTTGTATTTGAATGACGGATAAATTCGTAATTTATTGATTTTTTTTTAATTCTATAATTGGGATGTACGCACGTCAAGGAATACATAAAGCTTGTATAAATAATTCAGAATTTTTAATATTAAATCTATAACAAACCAAAATAAATAGACAGGTTTTGAATTATATGTAGTTGCTCCTTGTTAAATCATACCTGATACGATATGATAGGATGTGTATTTTTTAAAAATCCTAATAGAAGAACACATTCAATTGATAATCAAGGACTGCTGTTTGCGGTGCCTATTTTCCTTCCATTAACGAGGACAATTAATGATAAAAGCCAACTCATTAAGCGTATACGTAGAGAGAGGTGCGGCGCCTAACCTGTGTACCGTAATCAATAGCGTAGCACTATATAATGCCACTGAAAGAAAAACAAAGAATCTATTGGATAGGCATAACGGTAATAAGGCTAACGATCGCTGGGTTCACTCCAACTTTGTGACCTCACTACCTAACCGTAAAAGCCACTTCATGGAGTCTATTCATGTAGATATTTTTATTCGCCCCACTTGACCTTAAAGCCCCAAGAACAGTCGTGGTGGTCAACAACTTAAGCTCATGCCGAGCAGGGATGGTCGCATGTGGGGGGGGGGGGGGGGTAAAGTTGAACTCTCTTCACTGTCACTGCCAGAAAGCGCTTTCTCCAATAGCGGCCGGCCAAAAGATAAGAAAAAAAACATTACTAAAGACAAAAATAGTGAGCGAAACGTCCAGCTTCAGAGAGGCTTGATCTAAAACGAGACCCTGTAGAAGTAGCAGCTCTTTTGAATGGCCACCTTCGACGATGCCACTCTGACTATAATCGCTGCTAGCACTTCTGAAGGCAATGCTGCGTGTGTGGGTGTGATAAAATGAATTTATTCCATGAATAGCTCGGCTTGAAAAAGTACCGTCCTTTACCCTTCAAGTCTTCGTACAAAGATCGTCACTAACAGCCTTTTGGCTCACATCGAAGTTCGCGTGCTATCTTCAAGTTCGAAAGAGGAGAGTGTCGAGAAAATCAAATGAGTGAAACAGTTTATTGTGGGCTGGTGTGATTTTGCTCTGTGGGTCTAGCATGCGGAGCCCAGATTTTTGTCCCCAGTGCCAGTTGGAACATAGTTCTTAAATTGTACACAAATAACTGTTTACTATGAGAATACGCTTAAATAAGCCTTTTGTACGTATGTTCGTGTAAGCTCTCATTCAGAGCAAAATGTAGTCTAAAACTTGAACCCACGAGAAAAAAAAATAATGATATTAGATAAAATCAATACGATGGAAAATAAATAAAGAGGCAACCGTCCTTATTGTTTATCTCAGCATTTTGAATTGAATCGAAAAGCTATCTTTGATTTTTAAGTTGTTTTTCAGGAGAACGGCCCTGCTAATTTTCGTGCTAGTGAAGCTTTTTACGGCAATCTTGCCTTTCTGCCGCACTGTACTATTGACCAACGTTCTAGCGTCTCTCTAGATATACTTTATGTTTGAAGCACACCCTATTTTCAAATTGTTTTAACGATATCGAACATTTTTATTTACTCCGTCTCAAGATGTCAATGCATTTTTCATGTGTGGTTGTTTATGATCCGAATGAAAAAAAAAATTTAGCATTTTTACAGTTATCGCTCGACCTCAAAAAAATAAGAGAGATTCAATATTCTATTGCAGCATGCCCACAGCGTAACGCGAATAGAAGTATCAATATAGATTTCGTTGGGCCAATATACAACGGCTTAGCGGATCTTTTTTTTCCCACTGGCAATGGGCTTCAGCTAAGCCAACGCATCCCTCACCTTGTCTGTGTGTGCCTATGTATGGAAACAGGTTAAATAACAGAATTTTAAATTAAGAAAATTCTCTGTTGGCCGCAAGTATCGTATAAATATCGTATGTTGGCTTACATGGTTTCCTTTAAATGGTTTTCATGCTAACTCGGTTAATGTCCATACAGATTGCGCAGAATCATCTGTTGTACGCCGTCAATCAGCAACTCGAAAAGGGAACTTCAAAATCAGATACAAACGATCGTGAAATATCATGAAAAATCGTCCGATCATACGTTGAGAATCGAAAGGAGACATCTATAGAATTTCACTGTAACAAGAGCTGAATGAAATAGCATTGATACGAAATAAACATTATGAAACTGGGCAGCTTATTTTTTACGCTTAACAATGGCACAATGGTAAAGCATCTAGTCATCTGGATGAAAGTACAAAGCCCAAAGCGGAATCGTGTTGACGAATCCCTTTCATTCTATTATAAGGTGAAGTGTTTTTCAGAAAAATATAACAGGACAAGACGGACATAGTCATCTGCTGCGCAGTTAGACTTATGACGCTCGATGTCAATGTTGATCTAGTTAGGCAAAGCAGCGATTGGTAAGAGAGGGTCTGGACTTCATTTCTTCCTACCTGATTTAGTATATTGGAGAAGAACAGGGCCAGTACAGGCTGAAGAAATAGCCAACAGTCGAGTCAGAAAATACGCTGTACAGTCAAGTTCAATTCATATCTAATATCTTATCATTTTTAATTTGGCCATTTAGTCTTAATTAGATTATTAAAAACAATGCCAGTCAACTATTTTGATAAGGCTGTGGGGTTGATGTCGACCTATAGGCAGCAACTGCACAGAATGCTCTTAATAGAAACTTCTTCACTGCTACACATTCTCATCGTATGAACTCGTATGCTCGCCAGGCAAAAACAATTTTGTCAACAGTACGATGGAATTACAAATAAATGTAGGAACGATACAACAATGTCTTCTCATAGTGCCCCTCAAAACCTAAAGCTCTATTTGTAAGAACGATATAATAGCGGAAATTTAATCTGAAAGTTTTCAAGGGATAACCTGAGTATTTCGTGATGTATGAACGCCTGCTGTTTGTAAGAGACGCTGACAACATATTCATCCAGCTTGTCCTAAACAGGCCACAGCGGTGTCATCATCTAACATCCATTTTCATAATCTAAAAAGGATGAAAACTGGTTTCCTGCTTACAAACAAAATCTGTAAACAGCTAAATCATGTGCAAAATAGGCTAAGTATAACTTAGAGCATAATAACTTGAAAGCTGACTACTTGTAACCTAAGGCCTTCCGCATCGGCTTCTTTCGAAGGTTATATCGATCTCAAGTCTTTTCATATTAACAAAACAATAGGGTTCAGCTGAGGTGCCAGCTAGCCTTGCTGGCTCCCAATAACCTCCGATTATACCAGATGCTGGAATACAAGTTTTTCAGCGAAGACAAATAAGAGAGGTAGGATTTTCTGTATCCGATAGATTATTATTTGCAATTTTATTGGGTCAATTGTAATTGGAAATCAACCATTCCAGCGGACATTAACAATGAGGACAAGAAGTTTTACGATCGATCGGTCAACTTGTAATTTTCTCCTCTTTATTACACAGTAAGTATAGTAATACGTTGAAATTAATACGGATAGTAGTAGGATTGACTCAACGTGGCCATTGCGAGTTACGTATCATAAACTGGTATTATATCGTATTTATCGCAAAATTGCCTATCTGTAAAATGACGGTTTGAGACGAATGTTTTAGATTTCAACGTCCGTTTTAGAAGCAAATTCGTTTATTCTATGGGAACGTGAAAAACCTGATTTCGGAAGCGTCACGCGTGACAAACAATTTACCATCGAAAAATAGAACTTCTAAAGAGGAAACCAAGTAATCGTTGCTGGAGAAGAAACCGATCCGGGTCGGGCGGCCCTTGGGAAATAGCGCTATTATGAGTCAGCACTTTTTGAGATGGTTTCGTACGACCTGACACTGCAGCTTCGGTGTATTTAGCCCAAAAAAAAATGACGAACCTAATGGGACTTTTAAAACTTTACACAGCCCAGAAATCATCTAACGAAGTATAGATGACGCATCTCAGAAAACGACCTAAGGGAGCAATAGCTACACTAATACGAGATCATATAAAGATAGCATAAGAATTTTGCCATATCGGATACCTTTTTGTGTGGAAATTAATCCCTTTATGAACAAGTCATGTTTTCACCTCATTCGCTTGTCGAAATTCGAGAATATTCTGTGCCTGTTTTAGATGGGGCAAAACACATTCAGTTCACTTCTGCGTGGCCTTGTATGGCATCCAAGATGTCTTGAATACCTCTTTTCTAATTTCGAGATTTTTTTTCAAGCTGAATTATCTTCGAAGCATGTTACCATAATTTCTAATTGGCCATAGATGGTATTATACTATAACGCATATGGTGACTAGTTATTTTTGTTTCGTTCGAATGCAACCTCTTGTTTTGTTCGATTCGATTTACTTGCTTTACGTGGGGTAGCAAAATCTTCGAATTGTGGGCAACGGTGGAGCCAAAAAAGAATCAAGGTCGACTCATAGGAATAACTTGACTTCTGTGTTTCTGTTCCTTATGTCAGCACTTTCGATAACTGGAACGAACTTATTAGCCTAGGTCAATGAATCATGGATCGAATATTAAATTGAAAAAGTTTTTAATATTTTGGCTCATACATGTAAGTACTATTACAGTGTTTATCCATACTACGGCACGACAGCCCACTGACTAGGAATCTTTCTAAAGATCATGACTGTTTTACGTTGAACAATTTCAATCCACTATATAATTACTTCTACTTGATAATCCCTGCTTCTTAAGTTATAGCTTAAGTGTATAATGAAATGATAATTAGAAAAACTTTGTCTGTTTGGCAAAGCAATCTTTTGTTTTTTGAGTTTAATTAACCGGGCTATACGACTGCTTGATAACACTGTCGTCATATTCTCATCAATTAAAAATATAAGGTAAGTGCATGATATCAGTAGCATCATATTAGCAGTGTCAAGCTTTGCTTGATTCCTCAAAGAGAAAGCTTCAGAAACGTCGTTTCTTTTTGTTTTGCGAAATACTAAGTACGTACTCAGTTGTGCTCATAGAAGTTCCTTTCTCCTTCCTACTGAACCCTTGCTGTGCCATATCGTAACGTCAGCTCTAGCTGCACAAGCAGAAAGGGCCAAAAGCGTACAAAAAAAAGTAAAGCTAGCTTGTCTTCATACCGCTACTACTTCTGCTACAGCCACCATGACCGGACTTTTAACCTTTGGACTCACGAAAACTTTGCGTCATTCAGTTTCTTGATGAAACCTCGCTGCTCAAACGAAGGAGCAGCAGAAACTCCATAAAACTTTTCTATAACACGACGCCTACAACGTCATAACGTAGTAATGAGCCTGAGCATCGTTCGCGGGTGCTCACGCTTCAAGTTCATTCGTAGTCCGTATGCGGACGTAAGAGAAGATGCGGCTGATTGACGCAGATTACTGACGAAGGAAAGGCCTCGGTCCAGCAAATTGTTGCTATTGGAGACAAGTTAGGATGCAGCATCTCGCAAACGTACGATGCCTTTAAGTCTTGTCACTATATTTACTAGGGTACAGAGCCACGTCTAGCTTTGCGGGCGCGCGACATTCGCAGGCGTTGACAGGTACCGGAAACCGCTGGCAACCCAATGAACGGACGAACGAACAGTAAAGCGGTTTCCCGCTTAAGAGCATGAATCAGCTTCTGGATTTATCGGAACCTTTTCAATAGGAAGGTCGGATTGAATGAGCTATGAACGGCAGGGTCTATTCACTACATTGACTTTCCAGGCCCTCGACACGCCGCATGCAGAGGCAGCATTGGCACACGACAGAGATCTCTTAGCTGGCTTTGTTGAGCACGGCAGCAGTGTAACGGAAAAGTTTCCCTTCGATTCATTTGCAACAGCAGCACTGATGAACTACAGCAGGCGAGAAGGACGGGACAGTCAGAAACACAAAACGAAGCTAAGAGAGAAAGAAACAAACCTACTGGCCATCATTGAATAAGTGTTAAAATGGCTTAACAATCTATATGTTTGTTCGACGCGTATAGCTGTCTATAGTATCCTCGCCTCTTGCGCTACCTACGAGAGATGTGCTGATTGAAACAGAATAAAAAATGTATAGGGGCTTAGCTTTCAACTTTTACCGCTAAATTATGACACAGGCACATTTTGAGTACAGTAAATATTGGTTAGTAATCATTTGTTGAGTTTACATTATGTAATCCACCATAGTTGAGCAAATCAGCAAAATGCAATAAAGCTTGATAGGTTGCATCCCTTCTTGTGATGGTTCATGAGTTCATATTCAAATGTCTTTAAGGACCGTTATTTTAAACTTAGTGTACAACTAAAACAAAGGCGAAGGCACTAAAGCAAATAAGGCCACTGATCCTACCTTCGGATCAAACAGGTTTGAATTATCGAAATAGTATTACCAGCGCCTGATTGAGTCTCTCAATCAACGTCATCTTTGTTTAATGTTAATTAGTACACGAAAAACAGCATTTTGTGCATAATTCAACTGTCCTCTTCTTTTTCTAATAAGGGTTATCCTCAAAGCCATGGTATAATCTCTATATGCGCTGTACATTAATCAAGCGCACATCAATCTTCGTAGCACTGTTCCTATCTATTGCTATTAAAATAACAGATGGATTACGGCGCGAATTTTTTTTTATGATTACTGAGGTCGTTCACAGTAGATCACTAGATGAATTGCTTCTTGTCAATCGTGTATCCAAACCTATTGCGTTTTGCCTATCATTTGACATACGTTCCTGGACCAGCGTTCATCGGCCTGCCATCACGAAGATCATACCTAACGATTGTTTCGTACAGTATAGAACATACTATATTCGTATTCTTCGATCGAGGCAGCAGCTTCATTAGAAACAACAGCAGGACCGGCGTGCATATCAAACTGCATATACTTCACTTTTAAATGAAAGATAGGCCTTCTAGTAGATTCATTTTATGCTATGCATCAACTTAGTAGAGCTATGACTTCTGGAGACATCCCGCTTTTTTCATTCTACCGCAGCCTTAATAACAGTATCTATCAACACCGGCGGATCCTACCCGTGGCGACATCCTTATCTACAATGCTAACAATGAATATGATAATGAATATAATAATATTGCCACGAGTGTTTCTTTGTTTCGCTGGTGTGGTGGATGCTCTTCCCTTTCATCGCTATCTATACCTGTTCTGTACCATGCAAAAAAGTATCTAGTGATAGTTCGATCAACAGCGTATCGTTAATTCCACCGCTCAGATCATCGCTACCCACGAACGCAGAATAGCTTGTATTTATTCGCCCAATGGAGCAACAGCACGTTCAGGTAGGCAAAACAGTGTCCTTGGAAAGCCAATCGATCGTCTGCCGATTGGCCGTCTCATTTTTGCCGCTGTGTTAAGGAATACAGCGGACTGTTTTGAGTGTTCGTCACTAGCGGTAACTGTTTTGTCACTTATATTGAGAGGCAACATGCAGGACACCACGAATACCTGAGATGAACCCACCTTATGTTATAACAATATTGGCTGTAACCATCAGTGGATATTTATTGCTGCCCATCTACGATGTCCAGTTGGAAAACAAAGACATTCTACTATGAAAAATCATTTCTCAACAGTAAGAGAATGAGAAAATTTTGAAAAAAACTTAGCTTTAAAAGGAAACCCTTATGATGAAGGCTCGACTGGTCTTCCATAGCTGACAAAATCTATAATAAACCGCAACTTAGATCTCGTTGCGAGGCCCTTGACGTTTGAAATTGGATAAAAATTCTTGACGTATGCGCGTAACCGATAGGATCCGTCTAGCTTTTTACTAGGCTGATCCTAGTTCTGCTCTAGTTCTGATCTTAACATTCAACTTACTAGACTCTAGCTTGAAGCAACGATTTAGAGTAAACATAATTTTTAGATTGCATAAAGCTATTGATTTTAGACATTTCACAGTTAGCGTAGTCCACTTGAAACGAAGCCCAAATGTTAGTGGACATGATAAAGAGTTCATTAAGGCTTCTCAATGTTGGAAGTGCTATCACAAGTTCGAATATGTCAACTCTGTTTCAGCAGCCTGCAGCTTGCTTCGCCTATACGTGTATAGGCTGTCTTTTTTAGGCAGCCTAGGGTGTCTTTTTCTACAAGGTATTCCAGTAATGATGTCATTAATTCTTGTCTAGAATTTTCAAGTAGATTTAATTGTCTTCATCAGTGCATACACGGAATAAAATATGGCATCGAGCTAGACTGAGCTCTGCTAGCCCTACGACACGTTGTATAATCATAGTTAATCGCAATAGTTTCTCTCTATCGTAAACAAACTAGCCCACCGATTGTTACCTACGCGCTACGTTTGCGGTCTTTGTGTTACTGTTAGTATTTGTTAAAAACGTTAACAAACAAGACACTGCCCCTTTCCCGGAGAACGTCCTAAAAGCTGTGATGTTTGACATTTTTTTTTCTGAAAAATGCTCTATGCTTACTTCCGTAACGGCACGAAGGCAAGACAAGCCAAAGTCAGGTCGTAGTTCTGGTTCACACGTTATCATCAGTATTGTTACTTTTATTTCGATACTGTTATCAGATGCAGTGTTGTTGGATGAGGGGCAGGTCTCTCTCGCCTTTGAAATTCAGAACGGTTTTTGTCAACCGGCATCGATCGTCAGCAACAGCTTCTTTTATCTTCTCTTTGTTAGGTGGACCGGCAAACGAACGGGATAGTGTGTGAGAATCAACGTCGCAGACAAAAGGCTGGAATAAGCAAAGATCGCTGGTGGCGTTCCTTTTCTAACTCTGTTACTGTGGCTACATACGCACATATTAATACGGTAGAATATAGTTTTCGGTTAGAACGACTACTAGGACAAAGCGAAAAGCGTCTAACCGGGCGGAATGATCTACTCGAGGTAGGGAAGTCAGAGGAAAAAGCCAAGGTCGTTTCGGCGAACCAAGCCCTGATGGCGGCATTAGCAATAGCATTGATAAGGGTAGCAACGATGACAGCAGTTACCTCGACGCTCACGACAAGCTTTGCTTTAGTGGAAGCAGCGACTGCCGTTGCCACATAGCTACTTACGCTTACGGCGTACACACCTTACCTCGATTCTGCCTCTACAGTTAGGACTAATGTTGCTGCGTCCATTGCCGCCATCTCCTGATGTGATGCGAAAGATATATCATCACAAAGGAAGAAAGTGGTGACGGACGCGGTGCGACGAGCTATCAACAGACGAAAGTCGCCGGGGTCAGCGGCCCATTACTCCTATTGTGGCGGTGGAAAAAGCTGCTATTCCCTGGAAAGGCTGGTGGGGTAATAGGCGTACGGCAGGCTACGGAAGCCTAAGCACCAGATCGCGTAGCAGCTAGAGAACAAAGGCGGCAAATTGGACCCCTCGGCAGTACCAGCAGTCATAGCCAGTTTCATCAGCAATGGCATTGAGGAATAAAAGCAAGCAACCTTAAAGAAAGGTGCGTACGCCCTGTAAACCTAGGAATAGATAGAAATACGTATTATATGAGTAATATAGGCGATGACGTGTTACTCTTATGGAAATGTAATGGCTGTTTAGTAAGAAAACGTAATAAGGCTAAAGATAACACCTTCAAAAAGCTCATTAAGTCTACTCAGAATATAGTAGAAAAAAAATCGACGGACATTGTGTATACAAACAGAGTGACAGCTGGAAGAGAAGAAAAAGATATTTAGTCCAAAGATTACTAAGGTAATAATTATGTTTAAAAGCCAATATGCATATTAAACGAAATAATATAACGAATAAATCTGCTGATAAACGATCACTTCGAATATCACTCAGTTCGAGAAATAAGGTTGTTTGTTGCCAATCATACTATTTACAACACGATTGTAGGTTTGATCCAGCTTTCGTAGACCACTTACTTGCGTTCGACTCTTATAAGCGTGCTCAAATGGCTATTACACTTAAACACGCTCATAGAACAAACGCAGTGTAATATTAATAAGTCCGCATATAAAACGAGATTCTATACACAATAAATACCCTCTGTTTTTTTTCTGTGATTCTATAAATAGTCTATATGACAAATTTTTTTTGCATCCATAGTCTCGACCTGTCCACTAACACTAACTGACGCTTCCTGTTCATTACACGAGAATGCACAGTCCCGCACGGCAGATATCGAGCTCAATAAAGAAACTAACGAGCCGTTCGTTTCCGCGATATTATGCTAATAAAAACCGTTGTTGAATCCACTGCCACGCCGTCCGGCAGGATCAGCTTAATACGTAACAGAATATAACTACATGACTTCTATGGTGAACTACGACTATTTGGAAGTAAGATAACCTCGATCGATGATCAATAACCGTGTGCCAGGAAAATGTCTGCTATGCCGCAGGTGATTACGCATTACGACGTCCTCAGGTATACAAAGCCCTCTATGCGAATCGGTATGCAGGAAACGAATAAACCAACTAAGTCGTGGAACCTCAAAGAACACGCCCGTTCAGTATAGGATTAAGATATGTCATTGGACACTCACCAACGAAGCGGAGGTTGTCGGAGCAGAAGGCGGCTTACCGAACGGCGAAGGTGGGGTGGTTTTTGTTTAGATGTGGTCCTGTTGTTCTTGCTACTGTTTGTGTGGGCTTTGGTTGGCCTGGCTCGCCCAAGAGTGACTGAAGGATTCGCAAGCCATTCTGCTAAGCTGCTCCTCGTCTTTAGGCTTTGCACAACACTGTAAGACGCACATCATTAATCTTGATAAATCATAAGCGTGAGTTATTCATCTATCATCATACGCTAGCCCATTCTTTCTGTGTATCACTAAATCCTTTTACTAGGGGCCGCCAGGGTTATGGTTGTGACCTGGACTGCCCTATCGTATTACGGCTGAACTAACGCCGTCGCCTTACTCATCCTGCCTGCCGAGCACATTGTAGTTCGTGTGCAATAGATAGCAACCGGAAAGCAACCGGCAACTGGCTACGTCTAGCGTTGGAGAGGAACTATCCTAAACGGTCCCCCCGGCCGGACGTCATTGTCGTGCGCAATCGTGGACTCGTCGTACAATGGCTTTTACCTTTATACTCTGCCATCGTACTGCTCCAGCATAATAAATAACGTGGGTGTACTCCGAACAAAAAAAGGTTGAATGAGAACAGGGCAAGGGGGAAAAATGTTCGTTCTCTGGCTGTCTGCTTCTACCTCTTACTCCAGCTTAATGCTTAATTCTATGGGGTGGCAGCTTCTGGGAGTAGCACTGTATGACATATCTGTTACCGGATAGCTTGACTCTGCCTACAGTCAACGAAACTATAACGAAAAATAAAATAAATATAGCAAAACAAATATACTGTGACAGAGGTTTGGCCATCATTTGTTTTACGTATATCGATGTAGCCAATGCAGAATTCAATAATATCAGCTTGTGCAGTCGGGGTTTGTGAAAGATACGCTTTTATGCTTCCTGCAATGATTCCCTTAAATCGATCTCTAAGATCGGTGCAAACTAGGATCGATGTTATGCTAATTTCTAAAAAGACAGAAGCACTTATCCTTCAAAAATTCTGACAGCTTACTAGGGCTACAAGGTACTGAGTTGTACATGCGGCAGAAGAGATTGCATTTACATGCGGGAGCAGTTGCCTTAGGCCATCAAAGGAATGCGAAGTCAATCCTAGCTAGTATTAAACCGATACAAAAGGAACTTTTAGTCAGCAGGGTGAACGAACAACAAGTGGCAAGTATGACATGACCGAAGATTTCAGTTGCTCTCACATCATTACGTCAACGAACGCTTTCTTTTCGATCTTAATTTGTTTTCTATTCATATATATTATTTCTGGACATTTTTGCCTCAACGGCTGATGGCGCTATAGGCCCATAACAGCAGAGACATACATGCACAAAGAATGTTGCCATACGGAATATAGCATAGAAGGGATTATATGCCGCTAGGCCACTGAGAGATCTGCAGTTTTGCCCTCCCGCATTATTCAGCAATCATCATTCCTTCGTCGCATGTTACAATCACTGGTTAGATAGAATAAGTGCAAAGTACCAGCTAAGAATGCTGCATACGCAGGCGTGGAGACGAACCAACGCGAGGCATATACTGGATGTTAACAAATAATAACTACACCGGAGTAACTAGCTGTTTATTCGCCGTGCTGAGCAGACTGCTTCTTTTACATGATTACACGGTTTTACACTGGAGTTTACACTTACCTACATCCACCGCCCCCCGGGTTCGGCTGGGAGAAGGAGCAAAACGTGCCGCCGAAAGCAAGCTACCTGCTTTGCCGACCCGTACTTCGCTTACCTCGATTCTGTGCTGTCGGTTTGTACTAGCGACGGGCAACTCGCAGTGCGGGGACTGCACTAGACAGAAAGACGCAAAAACCGAGATAGACACAGGCATCGATTCAACTTATGGTTGCTCCCGTGGAAATTTATATATATACTCCACTATAGGTGCGATTAAAGCTACAATAGTGATATTCGTTGATGTCAGCGCGATGGACAAATGGTTAGATTATAGATCGTTTCTAGCCCTCATAGTAAACAAGAATAGCTTTTCATTATTCCTCGTGCGAAAGTTTCTCCCTTTTGTCGTTCAGCCCATAGCGAGTATTCTTAAAGCGTCCAGCCATGTGCCATGCTGTTCCACAGCACTATCACGGAAGCAGAAAAACCTCTCTATCGAAATGAGCTAGCAGTGTCAAGTGGGACAAAAAAATACAAGCAATCAACGTAATTTCACTTTCATACGCTAAAGGGTACGACGTATGATATTGCTTTTAAATTTTTTTCCTTGATCGCTTTCGATGAGATTACCGGGGTATTTGACAGGTGCTTTTAAGCTCCTAGATACAGCACATCTATGATTGCTCTGGGCAGTAAGTGTAAGTTTTTTGCGGCAGACAAAATCACGAAGAAGTTTTTCTGATTGGGATGTGTCATTTTCATATTCTTCAATGAATTCTGCAACTCGTATGTGCCGTATAACGAGGCTGGTGCTAGCGATCCATGCGTTCATAGTCTGCCGCACAATGTTCAGATATAGTATTACTAAAGGAAATGAACTCTACGTGGACCGGCAGAGCAAGGGACTTTAAAACGCATTGTTTTGTCGAAACTTTGTCAGCACAGTTAGCCATCTTAATTCCAACGCTTTTCTTCATATCCGTATGGGAATGTAAGCAGTACTTTGTGGCCCTTTTTGCTAGATATTATATGGCTTTTAGAGAACACGAGAAGCCTTTATGTTATAGGTCAAAAGTGAAATAGAGATAGAAAAAGGGCGAGGAAGTAAAACTGAATTTTGTCATAATGTTAAACACGTCGAGATAGTCACATCGTACGAATAAAAAAAGCTCTCCAAAACACAAATGTCAAAGCGCATTGCCTTGGAGGATACCTCCAGCTGCACTGTTGTCCCCTGGAACGTCTGGGGAAATCTTTTTCAGTGAATAACGCTGACCACAAATACGAGGCCACGTTCGTAATGTGGTCCCAGTTAAAACTATAGCACACCCCTTCAGAAAACTACTACACCTCCATTATGCCGAGAGGAGGATATAGTTTGTTTTTGGTAATTCTGCACTAAGCTAAAAAAAAAAACCATGTTTCTCCTTGATCAAGTAAAGAAGATAATACTCATATATTTGATAGTTTTCTGAATTTATCATGGACTAAGACGAAGTACTCTTTCACGTGTACCTTAGCTTGCAGAAGTTTTGAGGTCAAACCATACGTTTTTACTATGTTGCGACTCAGATATAGATCTAGTTTGTTGTCTAGATGGAAATGAAAAGAATTTGCACTGAAACAAAGCACCTAGAATAAAGCGGGTTCGTACAATTGCACAGAACAGGCATTGTTAACCTAAGTTGTTGCAAAGAGCGCAGTGTATTCATTATACATGTTAAAACCATCTAAAAACCTAACCATGTGAGTGAAAGGCTCAATTATTTGAAACGCAACAGTTTTTTGTTACCATTGCATAATAAAAACAATGCCGTTAAGAAGGAGCTACGCAATTAAAAGGTTGAAAAAAGCCGTCAGGCTACAAGTACCAACAGAACACTAGTTTACCACGTACCATTGGATATTCAATCAAAACAAAAAAGAAACCTCAATAGTCAGGGTAACTTTTCGAGGTTCACTAGAACGAAATGGTCTACACGAATTTAGATTAGTGGAATCAAAGTTGATGCCATGCATAGCTCACTTATAAACAGGGAATTCTTTGTGACCGTACTTTTTGATTTTCTCCGAAATAAGACAGTGCGCGCTTACTGCGTCTACTGACGTATGTCAGCCATGCTTGCTAGTCAGTGTATGTACTACAGCCATCAGAACACACGAGTACCCGGCTGTTAGTTACACAGCGATGCTCTGTGCCCCCTGGTTAGCTGTCACCGTCAGAATAGCCTTCTTCTCAGTAGGCTTATTAATCTGGCAGTCAGCTCTGCGGCTGACTAAGACTGCCCTAGCTGACAGAGTAAGGTCAGTAGGAAAAAAGGGGGACGAAATAGCTCAACTAAGCAAAAACCAAGTGCCGGAGTGTCATCGAAGGATATCGTCGTAGTCGGAAGTTTATCCGGAAATGGTAAGCGCTCGCAAGGAAGAAAGCTGACCGTGGTCTGTAGGCGCTTTCTGTCCAATCAGCCATGGTAGACGAAGGAATTGGCTAAACATGAGGAGATTACTTAACCACGACGTCACGGCCAACATCAGACGGAATCGAGAGGCGCCTCCACACACTGTGCAAAACGTGAGGAACATTCATGCAATAGGACAGCTTGGTTTCTAAACATCGAAATGGTGCTGATACGTACACCGCCGTTTCGGCTAATACCGCCAGATGCGAGAGTCTATCCGACCGTGATGTCAGTGATTGGTCCCTACTTGGGACGGAGCAGTCGAGGCAACCAGTCAGTGTAGATAGCGTGTGCATGATGACATCTCTTGTTGCGGATAGCGATACGAGCATGATCGCAAATGATGCATATTCTTGATAGGCATAGACAGGCATATCTGTACGGGTAGATCTATGTATGTGCGAACGATTGACGGTAGTGGGGCAAAAAGTGATGCAAGAAAGAAAGGCAGTATCTACGTATGATAGAGGCAGGCAGCTGAATATACAAATACACACTGACTATAATGGCGAGGATATGAACGCTGCAGTACGTAATACGTAATTTGCCGTACTTGGCGTGATATTGGGATAAAAGAGGCTGGTGCTTATTAGAGTATGCGGAGAGCACAAAGGAAACAATACCGCACTAATAAGCCCGTTATCGATCGTCACAGAAAACCTACTTCGCTCACTTGGTGATACACACATAATTATTCATGTTTAGATTGTGTAGGGTGAAATTGGCGAGGTACGTGGTCAATTATGACCAGGATAATACGATCAAATTGTAGACTTCAATCCAGAGTCGGCGGTCAGAGATCTTGCATTGATTGTAAGTACGCGTCTCTTTTGTTGTATGCTATCATTGATTGTATGCTATGGAGATATTAATTTTTTCATTCTTAACCCATCAATCTACGCACGGAACAAGCTTGTAGCCTAATAGAACAACGCAGATTGAAGCGTTTGCGACTAATTTATTAATAACAAACGATTAGTAATTTTGAACTGGGTTATAGTTTGCAAATCTGTTACAAGAACAACGGGTCATTTCACTGTACAACTAAGGTCATCGTAAAGCTTGATATAAAAATATGGGACGTTGCAGTACAATAAATGGGCTCCATTTACAAAGTTTTGTTTTTCGATTATTTTTTGCCTTCTCGCACTTCCTTAGACAAAGCCGGGTGACCAGTTAATGCTGTTATCTGTTGTTATCTGGTGATTTTCAAGTTAACCTTGGCACAGTACACACTTACAGATAGCGAAACGTCTGTTTTCGCTTATTTCTTTCCTAATGATGATCTAATGGAGACTCATTAAGGCTAGAAATCGAAGCAAGAAATATAGGGGGTACCAACGAGGTCCACTGAGCGGCTACTATTCCTGCCATTTTCCTAGAAGGTCGTGTTAGAAGCCCCCAATGATAAGGGGTGTAAATTCCGAGACGCGTCCGATTAACGTATATTTTGCAATAAATTAATTTACGACAACTATTACTGAACAAAAATAACAGTCTTTCGACAATTATGACGAATGCAGGAATGCGCACAAACGAATCAAAAGTCGTTTAACAGATATATAAAAAAAAAATTACTTATTTTTTAAACACGTATATAACTATGCGCGTTACTAGACTCGAATGAGTAACTCCCCAATCTTGATCCCCAAGTACAATTTCATAGGTGTTACTAAATAACTGACATATAGAGGACTGTCGTTGCTATCAAAGGTCGCCGTGGTAATGTCTTCTATCTGTTAGGTCTATGCAACTCGGGAATCTGTACGATGGCCAATGTCACGCAGAGAGAGCTTTGGGATGATTTACGCGCGCGCTTCGTACTTTCGTTCACACAAACTCCACTAACCCACAGCTTTCCCTTTGGAGTCACTGTTTTGCAGATATAATGCGCAAGCCTAAGCCAGAGTTATATTCATATTTCGCACTGTACTTCAAGTTATCAAATACAAGAACTAATCCATAACATTATTAAGTTCCATAAAGTCAAATCATCAATTTCGTTAAGGTAAAGAAGTGATAAAGAGTGATACTTTCGAAAAATGATCTAGAATAGTCCAGTTATCTTAAATAACAAAAGCAATACAAACATTTTTTGAACAAACTTTGGTCGGTGAAAGATAGGCCTGGGCGATTACTGTAGCTTACCTAAAAAATCGTCTTTATCTAAGCTTGAAAATAACTTCGTTGTTACAATTTGTTGTTACAAGTGAAAGTAAACCATGCATAATAAATTGCATTTTCAACTAGAATAAGTTATTACTTTTAAAACGAATCAAGATTATGAATTTAAAAAAATCAATATTTGTACTTGTTTTTTTCTTTGCATTTTGACGAGAAGCCGTCGAGTGGTTGAATACGGCCGGTTTATTTTGTGCACAGCTGCCATTGCTTTCGGAAAGGAAGGAGGGAAGGCTCCGTATGTACGATCTGTTTGAAGATGTACTCTGTTCGATTAACTTGCTTACGTAAGGGCTAAAAAGTACCACTACGTTCATTACAAGCTATATTGCATTGGTGGATCAGTCAACTAACTACATACATTATTTGCATGCACGTACTCTGAGATATTGTACCTCTATCTCAGCATGAAAAACCGACAAAACTGACCCTGTCATAGACAATATTGTGTTTAACGTTAAGTAACGCTGTCCGCATCAAAACAGCTAGCGCCTTGTGCAACGCATGCTTATGCATGATAGTGCATGTTTATGAAAAGAACAAAATATGACATTCAAAAACGGAAGGAATATTGCCAGTGCTTACATCAGAAGCCAAAAATGCTTAATGGAGAGATATTGAAGAAAAATCTACTCGGTAAATACGGTAAGCGGCTTGATAATAGCTTAACAAAAATAGTTTAAAACAAGTTATCCAAGTACAGTCCCGCTTAAACGGTAAGCGTTGCGTTGATAACTTTGTGCTTTCTCGATACCGCTGCGATTCTAGTAACTCTATACAGATATTCCTACAGAACCAACATTATGCAACCTACTTATAAGAGATTCTCCCATATCCAATTGATTGACTCTAGCGTAAAGGGAAACCTTGGGGATGCATTTATAATTTATGAAATGTAAGCAAATTATAATGAATACGTGTTGAATGAGTTGTGAATAAGCAACACTTATAAAGACATCGTTGTTATACCTTACCAGTTAGCTTAAGTTAACTGTCTTTATAAAGGTCGCCTTTGCACTGTGATCACGATAGCTCATTGTAGCTGGCGAGTTTGACGGTTAAAAAGCTTATACAAAATTTTGTAATGAGTTTGAAGTCTAGCAGTTTCACTGGCATACAGAAACACAGACATCTTTTAATCGTGCAAAAAAAAAACGCTGAAACAGTGTCCATGAACGTCGTCTTGGGTCATCTGAGGCACTCGCCGAGATACTTCGATTGAACGTATAATTAAATCGTGAAAGCTGGTTTATCATGTCAAACAATGTTACATCTTGCCGGCGCTGTTTCGCTCAGCTCTTACAAAAACCCAAATGTACATATACATTCTCAGACCATGACATATATGCTATAGATAAACGTCAATAGTACTATCATATACATTAGAAGCAGTATATATAACATACGACAGGTAGCGTTGTGGGTTAGGAACGGCTCGTGTATTGCAACACAGCTGAACTGTCGTTGCTTGATCACTGTAGCCAAGGACAAGACAAAAAGACAAACGACTATTTACAATCTCCATAATATCTTATAGCATAAAGTATTATAGGTTGCAGCTACAACATCTAAAAAAAAAGTAAGCCGTCGTTTTTGCCAGGTGAACCCGCATATTGTGGTTTTGTCTCGTTCCAAAGTTAACTCTGAGGACAAAGCTTCGATTCGGTTTGTCGGCCCCTGATTCCGTAAGTATGCATCTACGTGAACAATATATTATATATCGGAAACAAAAGCGCTGCATCACAGACAAGATTAAAGTTTAAGTTGCCTCTCCCCAACAACTTGGCAACGTATACTCGTGGAACAGTCGTGGAACTAGATTTCCTTGTCTTCAGAAAAACTTGTTACAGATAGATGCTATATACTATTTTCTGCAACCATTTTGGGAAAATAGCTATACTAAGTAAAAACCGGTTACTGCATAAATTTTCTAGTATGTTAATTCATGTCTAGAAACACTGTTAACGACGCATAACTAATGGCTCGATCGAACTTTACGTTTTAGTCGGAGAACAAATATAATATAATTTTTAAAAAATACGAAATTTATGTAATGCCGATAAACTATGACGTCCGGTTGAGTCAGCAACGCCGCAATCTAGTTGCTGTTGCTAGTTCTGGAGGAGTATATATCATACGTTTTTTTTTGTGGCAGTCGTCGCGTCTTCTACGTGTGTACTTGTAAATAAAGAAAAACGCAAACAATACAGTTTAGGTTAAAATATATACTAAACATTCTAATTGATGAAGATGTATATATAGATAAATGCAGGCGAACTGTGAATACCTTATGCATAAATATCTTTCCAAACGAATTAAAAATTCTATACCTTGCAAAAATATTCGTCGGATAAGTTAGTTCCCTTGGGAACAGGGAGTTTCGAAGAAATGCTGCCTTGAAGCTACAATTTAGTTTCTATTTTTGCTTTACATTTGAGTTTAACAGTATCAGCCATCATATTCAAACCAACTAGTACTGCTAACTCTGAACCAAAATGCTCTTAAATCAAAGACAAACCTGTTCTGCTGAACTACGGATTTGCCCTCACTTGGAACGATGGTGCTTAAGGACCTGCGGACGAAGGCTGACCCGATACATAGGGTGAGTTCGATTTATCACAGTGTGGCACCTGCTTTCTCGTTCGATCTTCACGCTCGTTTCTCGAAGAACAAGGGGTGTCATACGATGACCTTTATCCTAATGTAACCTTCTGTTTCTCTCGTGGGGTAAGCATGAAGCACTTCTTCAGTCAGGAAAGTTAATGGACCTGTAAAAATTGCAGAAGCAAATACCTCCCCATCATGCGGAAGGACTAGTACGTAGTTCTCTAACGATTACCGAGACGGGGCGGATAGTTTTGCAGACTCCAGTCAAGCTTTATCCTCATCTATTAGAGTGCTTATTGGCAGTAGGAACTTGCTATCGTTTCTAAAATATTTCAACCAGTTGTTTGATTGCGATCACCCGATTGTTATTTGAATTATAGATGCATACATCACCCAAATGTAGTTGCAATTTAGTATAGTTTGTAAATAATAACGCAACACACATACACATTCATTTATATTTAATTCCAGTTGTTACCACTATTCGATACTTGTTTTTTATTGCTTTTGCCAGTACTATCTGGCGCTTTACTAGATTTAACGCAATGGCATTAGATGCCTGCGTCGATTAGTGCGAAGTACAGACGTGTCTTCCCAGAACGTAAATTGGACACGAAGCTACCCACCGATTTATTCCTTTGAGATATGATATTGATCCATATACAAGTAATGTAATAAAATACACACGCAGGCTTATGTTCTCCTTTTTACAGCGGCCTTCAGTCTCAATGACAACCTAATGACTTGACCTGTCAGTAGGCTTTAATGGACTGGCTCTGTTCTTCACAGGCTTGGGTCGCCACTCAAAAAAACATTTGTAAAGTTCCCTTGTATACAAAACTTCCTACTGACTTCTTCTTGAATGGATTAGCCGCACCTTTGGACAAGACCTAGCTGGTGTTCGGTTTTCTTTGCTATTTAGGTTTGGTGCCAAAGAACGGTTAGAGATGGGGTCTAAAGAACTAAGACCTATCCGTGCCTGGCACTTGAATAGGTAAACGTCAGATACCCTTTTCCTCTCTGGTGAACCGGTCACAGCAAAAATGTCCAAAACACTAACTCCCAACCGTATTTGCACTGTTAATTCCCTTTTGTACATGGAATCTACGCGGAATTTGTCCAGCTCAACATTTTCGTTCAGCTTCCCTTTGTTGCAGAGACATTCCGATTTGTCAGCAAAACGTCTGTAGATCTCGTCAAAGCAACGTATTTTCAATTCTAACCAAAGCAATACTTTAACACCTGTGGACAGAAACATTTTTTAAATTTCAAAAGTACTCTACATTGCGTTAAACGCACAAAAACGTCGATTACACGTTCGTAACAGGAAAATAGTTGAGCAACAATGGAACCTTGTTCTCAAAAAACCGTTAAGTTACCGCATAAAATTCAGCGAGTACTCGTCTTGTTAGCTCTCTAACATTTGTCTAACTCTACGTCATAGACGACTTCCTAGTTTAGGCTAGAAACGTCGACCAATTTTAGATAAAAAATTATGGCGTATTCTGCACAAATGATCGCATTGGACAAATAGAGATCTGTCTTGCAATGACAACGCTCCGTATTGTTGGTTATCTTTTATTACCGCCCGCTGAGATGACAATCGCTATAACGTCGTTTGCCAACGAAAGATATTACACGTATATTCAAAACGGACCACAGTCTTGGATTTTAGTATGCCGATGGCAGTGTTCGATGCTCGCCGTGAAATCCGTCATCCACTGGAGGGTTAAGTACAGACTAAAAGTAGAGCCAATAAAGTGTACTAACAACCATGGAAAAAAAAGTTAACGCTTGACCTAAATAACTAATACTTCAATAAATAGAGAAACTAGGCTAGATGTACTAGTTTATTATTGTTCAACGTGATTTGTTTGACGCGATTGATTGCCCTTCGTTCGTCTGGCTTTTACATTTGTTTGCTATCGGAACATCTGAGTATTATAGACGACGGATGCAGCGGTGTGCTCCATTACAAGCAAGCGGCAGGCTTGAGTAACCTACGTTCCCTGGAAGTTCACTTTGTTTTCATATCCATATGAACATTGCTGCGACAAGCACGTTGACAAAACTCGGTAATGCTCCTCTTGATCAACTTAACGCTCGACGCTACCGTGTACATTTGGAGCTAGATTTTTTGCTTTAACAGCACTGCTTTTTTATGCAACTATATGATAACGTAGGCTGAACTTAGAGATAATGATTGCATGTTTCTTTGAGTCGTAACTCGTTTACTAAAACTTCTCTATCGAGTTCACTGTACTTTGTCTAATTCGTCTCAACGTTCGCCCTAATTCAACCAAGCACTTAGCGTATTGAAATCACGGACGAAGGCATATGGGTCAATATGTGATGGGTCATAACCTTGACACAGTGAATACTCGGAATTTCTGAGACTAAGCCATTTGCTTCTTTATATTTCCATGCCCCATTACTGAAATGCAGGAAAAAATAGCTTTGTATTTGTACTATTTTTCGTCATCTCACATGCCATTAAAGGCACATGTCAAATCGAGTTAGAAACTGTAGTCTAAAGTTTTCTTCAGGTTCGTGCATTCTGCATGAATTTCAACTTTTGGAACAAAACATTACAAGAATTAGTTAAAAACTGATCCACACTTAGCCAAATGGCGAGTTATAGGGCATTGGCACCGTTTGCGTCTATGTGAGCACAATCTGTTTAAACCTACCAGATTTTGAAGCTTAATCATCCATCCGAAAGCAAATCGACATCATTAAGCGTTCCATTATCTAAAATAACACGTTCCTACCTTTTGGAAAACCTTAGGTAACGCATGCGCAATCGGTAGCATCGTGACAGCTTACCTCAGGTGGAAACACCCCTCGCTTTCGCCACATCATGCTCTTAACTCTTCCATTTACTATCCAAGTGAGTTCTTCGTCTGTGTCCCCTCCTCCTCCTCCCTAATGCACTCGTTCGATCGCCCGTTTTCTTGGCCTTTGCAAATGTAGGCTCATATAAAATCGATGCTGCCCTATGGCATCTATTATCCGCTTTTTTCGAGCATATGGAGCTTGACGCCGTTTGGGCCTGCTTAATGTCATTAGCATTACTGTTGCTGTTTTCATTGTCCCTAGCATTACCTGCGCATCGACCTAATTCAAAGGAACAAGCTTTTCGGCACGTACGACATAGTCGTCATGGCAACAGCGGTAGAGGCATCCGCAGGATTCGAGTTGCATACTGCCTGTTCTTGATCACCAACATCCTTCCATTTGTCTCTGCCAAAACAACTAACGCGCCCACCACATACCCAGTCCATTATGAATCTCGAATATATATGCATACGTGCCTCTTCTTGTCTATCTCTTTCTTATTTTCGCAATATATGTGGTTTCTCCTTGCGTAGGAATGTGTAATACATTTCTCTATGTCCATGTGTATGTGAGTACGCGCTACCATGTATAGAAGCGCGATACTAGCCCACCGATTTATTTCCTCGCATCTTGCATATAACGACTCACAAAAAAAACGTGCTGTCTTGGCTGGCAAATCCTTTCCAAAGGCAGTAACGAGGCAATACCTTTAACATCAATTATTACGGCTTCAGTACCTCGTGAGCTTTGAGTATGAATGTTGCTTGTTGGGATTTGTTTTGTTGTGAGATTTATACGAGGAATGCACAAATATGCAACTCATTATGGTCATGTGATTAAGCACTGTGAACCGGAATCAATACCGATCCCCATTTCAGAAATCAGGGAAAGAGACCTGAGAGAATAGGTTTAAAAAAACTGTGATATATCATACCTGGCAATAAGATATTAATATCTTTCATGCACTTTCTGATATTTCTTATGCTCTACAACATCCGACATACAGTGGGGCTATATGGGCCAAAATTTGCTTCACATTACCCTTTAGAGTTGGTGCTACAAGAGAGAAAAAGATTAGTAGTGTGCTTGCCCATCAACTGCTCTATTCTGCTGTTAGATAAATCAGTTATTCTTAACAAAATACCAATTTAAGGCACCTATGTCGTTGGCGGTTCCAGCCATTTATCAATTACAACATCATTTGGGCTCTGCAATATGAATACTCGTACATTCGCGTCTCTCAACAATGAAAGCATCCTCAAAATTATTCCACCGTATGTTTTCATTACTCTTCTCTTATTTGGGCCGCAGAAAAAAGCGTAACAGGATCTTTTTCGCGACTGATCAAAGTAAGTGACCCTGTAATAATATCTGGGTGCCTCGCGTCAACCACACCCATGGCACACAGGAGTTTACCGATGGCCTAAAAGTGGGTGGCGTGGCAGCAACGTGTGTAACTGTTAGTATTGACACGACTTTAGCGTCGTTAGGGCTTTTGCCTATCGGTATTCTATCGTCTCCGCCCCTGCAATTTTTTTTGTCGCTAGGATAACAAATCCAATTAGCCGTGGTGCCCAAAGCAGATTTCGGTAAGACCCCACTTATCGCAAAAAACGTCTCTGACCAGGTATGACACTGACCGCAACAAAATTTACGATTTTCTTGGTCATGGAACCATACATCTGTTGCTACCATTCAGACAATTAAATGGTTTACGTAAAGCAAATACACCTTTCACCCTAATAAAATATTTAGGTTCGATCTTTTTCCGGGATTGTATGAGTTAAATTAGACAAGAATCACTGTCAAATCAAGATAAATAGTCTAGAATAATATATACATACATTATTCTTATTTAAAAGGAACGTCAGCTCACTTTGAATCTACAACAGAAAATAACGTAACCAGTTATGATTATGCCCTATGAAGATCAATAAAGAAGCCTGATCAAAGAAAAGAAAAAGGACATACATCAATACCTTTTTTTCCTAGCCTACACTAACCAACTCTATATCTTTTTATCACAATAAGGTAATGCCACTGTTATCTGGATGAACGACGATTTTGCTTATTAGACCTAGCTTCGAAAGTCGCCAGCTTTGCGAAAGAATAAATCGGAAGGATGACAACGTGAAATTTTGGCAATGTTACCGTCACGTTATTGTTGCTACCGCAATGTAGCCCCAAGTAACCCCGACGCGCTGTTATTGCGGTATTATAGAGATGATTACGTGTGATCCACAAAAAATTTGCTTGCAGAACCGGTTTGCCCCGAATACAGTCTTCCGGGTTAACGCTGCATAGACGCGTTGCCAGAAAAAACCAATGTAAAAATAACAAAAAAATATTTTTTTTCTGTTTGGCTTTTGCTACAGCACTTACTTAAGCCACACGAGAAAGCTGTTTCCACGACTACGACGGACATGTGTATAGTATAAAACCAATGAATGGACCCCTATCCTAATCGAAGCTAGAAATTAAACCGTATGTTTCTTAATGCCCCGGCAGTCTGCTAAAATACTTCACGGAAAACCTAAGCAAGCTAAAAGCCGGCAAAAAAAAATAACAAACGCAGAGCTTCTCGCACGAAATTGTTTTAGCTATATCTACAACATATTGTAAATTACCAACACGTCTCGGAAAATCTGCGAAATAAGAACTTTGACAGTTAGCTAAACTATGGGAACGATCTTAGGTGAACTTCAATGTGTGTCACCATGGTAGAAACACAAAAACAAGATATGCCAAGTCTAGCACACATAGGAAATTTAATTCTACTAGTAATTCTGCGATAAAAAAAGACTCAGTTGTGACATAAAACAAGAGCCTTTCTTAGTTTTAGTTAAAACAGACATAAATCATTATTCGCGGAAACTTGTCATACACATGTGTACGTAAGCTCGGAGTAAGCCGCCTTATGCAATGCTTTACGGCAGTTCTAAGCGTCAAACATGAAATACTTATTTACTTACATATGCTTTAAATGAAATCTCTTCTTATGACAGTTGACTAATATGCAGTCGTATACAGTAGTGTTACATGCATTAACCTTTCCCTATTATAGCGTTACATAGATCACACAACCAGAACTTCTTTTTTCTTTCTCTTCGTATGTTTGCTTAGTATATAAAAAAAAAAAAAAGTTTATATAATTTGCACATTCTGTAAGAACCAAGCGTCCCTCTCAGAAATGGACGGACGGTATTGGATGAGAAATTCAATGTTTCTTTACCATCAACGACAGGGGCGGACAGAAAATATGTGCGTATTACGTCGAATGCTGCGAAAGCTCGATAGAACTTGGGCAGATAGTATAACATGTCGAGAACGATATTCCTACACTGTATAGCTCTTCGAACTATCTATAGGAAGCTAGTATGACGCTTGGCGTGCAGTACAAATCCTCCGTGGATTTCCAGCAGCCAGCACCGACTCCATCCATGACTACTTTTGTGTTTAAGTATCCGGTACTTGCTTGGCTGAACCTGCAACCTAACGACGGCGGCATTTGCAAGCAGCAGCTATACCTGTAGCAGCTTAAAAAGGGCGCGCCTGGCAACCTGTAGAGATTTCGACAAATCACACAGATGATCCTGATTTATGGAACGCTCTATTTATTGGCCAGGCATAGCCATCTGGAAGTGGCCATAGTTGTAGCGACGTTTCGCAAACTCCTACAACGTGAGTGAGCCAAAGACGGCTATTCATGTGCGGTTTTCCTTGCATCCAGTACGGCTCTGAAATGTATTACATCTTTAGAAACTACTAGCAGTAGATGCTCGTGGACCGGTGGGTCAGGTGACTGGTCGTCCGAAACTACACAAAGTCAATCATCTGTGTAAGGTTAAGGAAAAAGAACCTAGAAGATGAAAGCCCACTATCTTTCTACTAGCCTTCGCAAGTGCTTAAAGTTTGTTTAATATCAATATCCTGCTAGCTGGCTAACTGACGACTGGATCACGCGAAGATTGAAGCAAACGATGGATACTGCTATTGCCAGCAGCATTAATACCGAAATAAGCGCATCGGCGGCAGCAGAAAAGCTCTATATTGAAGGAGAGAAGGTTTCAGGGTTACCTCCCGCGACCGTCGGATAGTATGGTGATAAATGACATTTTCATTTGGCTGCACCTAAAAGAAAATAGACCGTTTCCCACCCGAAAGCCACCGATGGCGTGAAGAAGGAGGTGGAAAAGTCGACGAACGCTCGCTAGGCTCGTACGACCGATCCAGCAGAGCAAATTTTCCGCGAACGGGTGTCAACTGTCCCGCGAATAAAAACGTTAAAGATGGATCGCATGCAAACTTTACCACATATGTGCCTTAAATCCTGTGTGTGTTCGTATAGCCATGATAGTTGTTAAACAGCATGCGTAGAGTCAACTGCAATGAAAGCTTTACTGGCACACTTCTAGATTATTAATGTACTACAGGTACAGACTTCTACCATTTGAAAAATCCAAAGCTACTCTGCGTTGCATCCGTGCACCTTGGAAAAAGCAAACGTTAAACCTTGTCTCCTGAACCTAGATCTGGCGTTAGTTAATAGGCCGTCGTGATCGCATTTCTTTAGAACAGCATATGTGTACATTTATTTTAAATTGTGCGGAGTCGTCAAAAAGACATACATTATTAATCAGAGTAAAATAACAAAGAAAACACCGTATACTTATGTGTAGTATCTCAATTATAAAAAACTAATAATAGGAAATAGCAATCGACCTTCGTAGAAAAAATTGCTTGGTTTATCACGTAGACTAAACGCCCAGGTTCAATATTGTGATAGCACTTCATAAGCCTAGAATTGATCGACCAACAGCGCGCTTGGTTCCTAGCGACTAAATGCGCTTGGCTGCTTGAATAAGCTAGGCCTTAAGGTACTACTACCGAGCTACAGTTAGCCCTGATAAACTTGTGTTAGTTACGTGTTCTAAAGATAGCAGGTTGGCATATAAATGAATCGGTGACAAGTAGTAGTAAGTAGATAAAAAGAAAAAGGATCTCACGTATAGTTAAATTTGTTTTACATTTTGTTAATTTAAAAGATTAGCACTATGGTCGATTGCCCTAAGCGCCGCGGTGACGTGCCGGCGTAAAAACGAGAGGGAAGTATGGAGTGGTCTGAATTTGAGGCAGGTCACTGACAGGCGTCTGATGGCGGTTTCAGACGAACAGACTCGGGAGCTTTCTGGTGACGTTGCCTTCAAATTATTTTGCCAAAGATATTAGAGGCAGTTTTGTTGAAGGCAATAGACAAGCCGATGAGATCTAAGTGCGATGCAAATATGAAGTAACCACTATTACCATCAGAGATCCATCACGAAGTCTGTTCACTTCAAAACCTGTGCTGTTTAATTGTACGAAGGAATAAAAAAGCATCGGACCTATCAGAGGTATTCATATCTAGTTAGGAATTCGTGGAAGCTGTTACATATTTGCGCGAGAGTTACAAGACGAGAGTTCCGATACGGTTCTTCTTAGGAACCTTCGAACATACTAGGAAATTTAACATAGGGGTAAGCGCCGGTCACGCAACGGTAACATGTTGATACTCTACTGTCAAGGAATACAATCTGCTGCGTTTGGTCGTTTGAGCATGCTAGCAATGGTATAAATGGGCTAGTTTATTGGGATGATGCTCGTAAGTTCGACGGACATAAAGCAGGAATTTATTACAAAAATCCTTTAAAATAAACTATTTGTCTATAAGGCATAATCTATTCATTCAGTAAACACCATCAACCTATTATGTAATATAATCATTGATATGCCTATTTGTACATGTGGCATTTACCTTGTCCCCTTACTTTACCAAAACAACCTGGCTGCACTATGGTCCCGCGTGACGCGAGACCTTTACGCATCTCGGGGGGTGGCAACTTTTAGCCTACAACATCCGCATGTCGCATCTGACGGTACGACGACGTCTGTAGTATTCTATAGAGAATATAGTTTCAACGTTAATTATTGCATGTCGGATTATGCATGTCGATGACTAATGCATTTGCATGAATATTATCCGTATATGATATGTTCCCATTAAGCAGATGAGTCTAATTAGAACTGCGGTTGAACAAAACGAAAACGAATCTCACAAAAACAGGCTGACTCATCAAAATAGGCGAGTGGCTTGGTAGATGGAAACAGTCGCAACCGCCAGATATAATACAATGAATCCTATCTGGCTTAGGACCGCTTTTTCGAGCTAGGTCTCATCCTGACGAACAGACGTGCGGAGAAGCAATTAGATGGCAGAATGAACATTGTCACGGAAAAGACACGACCTTGCCAACGAAAAATTGGTTTCCGCTTGTTGCTAGGTTGCCCCTCCCCCCCCCCCCCCCCCCCCCCGGCGTTACCCGACGAAGACAACCGTGCTAGTAGTTGTAGAGAATTAGTTTGGCACTGTCGTTTCTTTGAGTCCTATTGGGTTGGGGTCAAGCGCAGAAAGGAGAGGGAAATGGTCGTTCCCTTTATTCTACTCTACTACAGGACCTTATTACTTGACGACAGACATACCGTACTTACAGTTCGCAAGTACGACATGTCTATCGTCATTAACTGGGATCGCACAACTGGAATAGCCTATTAGCGTTTGGAGATTTCATGTAACTTATAGAGGATTGTGTTAAAATAAAGGTGATCTTGTTGAACGGGCTATTCTGGTATTAAGTCTCGCAACCAAGATATGAGCTCGAAAAGTTTTTCGAGAACCTTCTTCCTTATTCTATTCAACAGGAACCAAGTGTTCACCTTATATTAGCTTGCAAATGCTTGCATGCTTCATAACTTTCTTTTCATAAGGTTTTTAGTCATATTTCAAAGAAATGCTTGTTTGAGAGAGACAGCTAACCGTGAAAAGTACGTTAATGTAATACACAGTTTATACTAAAAGACCCATTGTTTTAACCACATTAGCAGCGAAGGTAGCTCGAAACTATAGGCCGTCTTATGTTCTCTTGCCGTCTCTTTTTATCCATGTATAACGTTAGTTTCTTATGGTATGGTGCGAGTTGTATGAGCTTCACACGAGATATGGCACACTGACTGTGCGTACGAAGATCGGTATTCAAGTGCTACCAAAAGCTACCAAAAAAAAAAGGAAAGCTACCAAATAACTGAACGTAACGACTGGATATAAGTTTTGTTGGTTTTGGAGCACTGACACAAAATTGCACGAATGGGGCAAGGCAAGTTTGGACCTATGGACGAACCCATTTTCCAGTAATCGACCAGGGACAGACCATGACTTTACTATGGATTTGGATGAGAAGGACGAATAAAGTTGTATTGATTGGAAAAGCTGGAAGATGGCATCGCAACGTTACGATTACCTCATTTACGCCTAAATCGAGATAAATTTTGTCTAGTCATAGAATGTTTACCGGCGGCTGTCGTTCAATAGTCATGAGTATTTTTGCTTGTGTTTATACACATAGAGCATAAGCTTGAATTTTCGCAATTTATACTTTACAGGTATATGTAAATGTGAAGAAAGGACCTGCAAAGTTGAAAAAATTCTGGTGCTGTCGTTTTAGGCAGCCGCTAAATATTGTTCCCCAAATGTTAAACGCTAAAATCGTGATCGACCTATTCTACAACTACAAGTTCCCTTGCACTGCGGATTTCGCTTTTGTAGTATGATACTGATTTTTTTTCTTTCACACGAGACATGCCCATAACGTCGATAGTCTGGAGAACCGATGAAATCAGGTAAAATCCTGCATTTATCCGAAGCACTGAGGTACGTTAATCTCATTTAGGGAATCATGATAAAACCTAACTGATTTTTTAATTACACTGTATTAAACATGTGATCTAAACGTAGACGCTAATTATACGGAGAGTATATCTCATTTTATGGTTTTCTATAACTTGGATGGTCTTCGAAAATTGCAAGCCACGTGATCCGCTATTATATGGTTGAAGCCGGCCGGTCTTTTGAGCATCGTATCGTTGTATAACAATGTTCTCAGCAACAAAAAAATTGGCCAAAAAATAGACCGACGATGGTGTTTCTTGTACACGTTTAAGAAACACGATAACGATTAGAATCGTCATAGCGTATCTGAAACTTTCGATTGGAGGCGTAAGCATTTCGTAACACATATAGCCTATGTGGATCTGTTTTGGTCGATATAGCTTCTTAGAAGCCACTGTAACAACCTAGAAACAGTTATCAAAATGTATTTGTAATAAAAAAAAAAAGTACACATTCGTATTTCCTGTTGCGACTAGAGATACGCATGTTGGAAGCAAGATGAAATATCATCCCACTGTGTTGCTTGCTAACAGCGCCTTGATCGGTGCCGACTCTGTAAAAAAAAAATTGTGTTTTACACCAGAAAAAACCTGTTCAAAACGCGACTCGTAACGTTAATAATTTATTAGACCGATCGTTTAGTTGCTGGACTTCAGGCTGATCAAGCGTTTTGCGGAAGTATTCTGGATAAAGTAAAATACCACGATCTAATCTCTCACCAGCTATAGTAATAGTCGATGTTACTATTTCCAACTTTCATACCGCTGCATAAACGAAGCGTTATTGCTACTCCATCGTGTAAACGGTGCGTTTTCTACGTACGAATATATGAGCGATTGAATATTCGTATTTACCCTCAGGGTAATTAGTACGTGCATAGTAATGGCAGGTAAAGCAAACGACGAACGAACGATCGAAGAGTTACATAATTATTGTCAAGGGAGATTAAGAAGGCAGATTTTCTCGGAACGAGATATCACCCTGTTCTTTCGGAGTTTATGTCCATCCAGAATTAAACTACCTGATGTTGCTAGATAGCCTGTAAACGTAATAATTATAGACTATTTAGTAAGTGACAGTAATCACAAGGCATGTACGGTGATTCTGTATTGAAATAAACGCCCCCACAAGTTAGCTCCGGTACCCGTTACTCCGTTTTAGGGTCCTTTCACATCGCCTACAGTACGACCGCCCCGACAAGGCTCATTGATGAAGGCCACCGTATATTTAGTTCCTTGTTACGTTATCTATGTCGTACTGTATCATAGGTGTAGAAACACTACGAATGGTACAAGCGTCTAAAGAAACCCAAACTTCTGTTACCTTATCGCGCTTCACAGATGTTTTCGTTTGAGCAGATCATTGTAAATACTGAATGTGTTTTTGTGAATTAGCATTGAATCGGGCTGGGAGCTCGCACGAAGGTATGCGAGAATCCCGTAATGTTCATCGACAAGGAGTGAGCGAGTTTGAATGTACTCCCGTTGAAGTGAGTCGAGAGAAGAGAAATGGTGAAGAATGGAACCTGGTTATAATGCGGAAAGCAAATGATGGTGCCAAAGTGAAAATGACGTACAAAGAAATTGCTGATGTTGGTAAAGGGACTTTCGGAACTGTGAGAAAGATGATTACTTTTGAAGGCTCAACATTTGCTCTCAAGTGTCTCGAGCATGACCCAAGGTGCCACATAGATAGACACCTAGAATGTACGTTTCCTAGACATTCGTACAAATTCGTTTAGAAGAGATTCAAGTCATTTGATTACGGTATTTCATGATAAACAACAAATCAACGACGTTTACTCCTCTTACCTAGCGTATTTGTGATTTCTATTTAGAATATGCCGAAACGATTAGGTCAACCGTACCATGTTATACTAAGTATTTGATAATTTACCGCACTTATAAATATCTACTAACATGTTACTGTTTTGGAAGCAAGGTCAAAAATTCAAATAAAATGGATATAACATTATAAATTATGATTGAATAAATAGCCAACCAGTTTCGTGATAAAGATTTTTATATAAAAGACGATTTATTTATAAACATTTATAAAGACCCGTGCTCACGTCTTCTGGTTGCATGAGTAAAGGTCTCCACATTGCAATCCATATTTCAGATACAAAAACCGGGAAATCTCCATTATGAAAGAATTGGACCACTGCAATTGCTGTCGTCTATTTTACTACTTTTCAGAACAAATAGACGAAGGAACCGCTGACCTGCGCATTAACCTCGTCATGGAATTCATGTCTGACAATTTAGCAGCACTTTTATATAAGTACCGACGAACAGGGGATGAAATCCATCCCTTCATGATTCAGCTCTACCTCTACCAGTTGTTGCGCGGCACCGCGTATATGCATTCGAAGAAAATAGCCCACAGGTATTTTGTTGTTTCTAGGAGGAAAACTTTATTAGTAGTGGGAGAAAATTGAGTAGAGTATCAAAGTGTAACCATTGTAGGGCATAATAAGCCTGTACTCCATATAGGCGACAACCCATTCAGGAACTGTGTATGCGCCCCTTCATTTTTTCAGAGACATTAAACCGCAAAACATTCTCATTGAGACATCGACGTCGTTGTTGAAGCTGTGCGACTTCGGTTCAGCAAAAATGCTGAATGAGGGTGAACCGAACGTCGCGTACATCTGTTCCCGCTTCTATCGAGCGCCTGAATTAATCTTGGGTAACACAAACTACGACGTGTCAGTGGATACTTGGGCGGTGGGCTGTGTATTCGCTGAACTGTACCTTCTCAAGCCACTATTTCTTGGCGACTCGAGCATAGATCAGCTAACTGAAATCATCCGCGTACTCGGGACGCCGACAGCAGAACAAATGGATAAACTTCATCCAAGATTTCCTAAAATGCTGAAGAAACGCGAACCGATGTCGTTAAGTAAAGTTCTAAAGGTGGGCTATACGTCTAGTTGTTGACGGTGATCCTCATAAGACATTTTAGGTAGCCCCAGTAACTACACACTGCCTGCATCGACGTACCTAGTCTACATGAGTAATAAATAATTTAAAAGCGGGCTTTTTTACTGTTGCATGGACGGACGTTTACTCAGAACAAACCAACGCCGAAAGCGATACACCTGCTAACGAAAATGATACAGTACACGCCCGACTGCCGCATTCGTTGCTGGGAGGCATTAGCCGAGCCACTGTTTGATGACCTTCGGCGTGTGGGAGCGAGGCAGCCAGATGGGCGACCGCTACCCAACCTCTTTGACTTTACGCCTAGGGAACTTGAACAGAATCCTGTACTGAATCAGCTGCTCGTCCCAGCTGAGTCTGGAGCCGAGATTCAGGTAATTAAGAAAAATGTTTTTGTTAGATTCATTTCGTAACATAACAAGAGTTTACTTAACACGGGACTAGAGACACTTGTCGCGAAACAGCTGGAAACAAGCAAGATAACCTCCTAGAAATCACACTCATTATATTGTGAGCTTACTTGACATGAAGCAAGTTCCTTCTTTGTGGTAAGTTGTTGGCCTTTTGGATTCCATTCTATATGGATGAGCGCCAACACTACTGCACTAAATGTAGCGCAATAATATGCAGCAATTTCAATTTTCCTTATTGGCAGCATTCGAAGAAAAAAAAAAGTCGAAAGGATAAGCGAGAGAAGCCTAGCGGTATGGTGGGATGAATGCGAATGAAGGCGTCGTCAATCGAACTGGGTTAGCAATCACGAAAAGTCACGTCCCGTATACGCTGGGTGTCCTTCCATTCCAAGGAGATTGACGTCATGGTCAGTGGTACGAACTAATCGCAAGACAGTCCTTTAGCAAAGACGGTATTTTAAAAAAGAAGATAATCATAATAACAGAGTAATTGGCGGTAGAGTGAATTTTTGAAATTAGTGCCAAATTGATAAAAGTAGAAAGAACAATTTACGTGGACGGTGGGCAAACAGTTTCGCATGGTAAGCGTGTCAAGGCTACGTTGAGAGAATAGCTGCAATAAAATGACGTTGAGTACGTTGCTTTCGAGTGTTTTTTTCCTATTCGTGCCGTTTGATACAGGAACTGTTTTCAAACGCATCCCGTAACTAAGTCTACTGAAAAGTTTCTTTTACGCAATAACTACACTGCGTTACTCAAATATGCGTTCAGATAATAACTGCTACTATCAGCTACTTTTCTTTATACAAACGTTTAAAGTTTAATGAAACGGGGTGATTCATTGACAATTTCAATGTTCACCAACTGATGCTCCGCACGTTACCTAGAAGCGTTTCGAATTAAGGTCAAGTACTCAGAAAAAAAATGGAAGGAGTTCTCGAAAAAAAATATCTGTATTGTTGAGTGTTTATTTTTTTTCGAAACATATATATATATATATAAGTAAAAAATAAAAATATATATATCTATAAATTAAAAAAAAATTAACTTTTCAAACAAAAAAAGTATCTCAAATGAGCCGTGCGACTCGACTCATTCTTTATCGTGTATCCAAAGAAAGGTTAATCTGTCGCGACTATATAGAGACGCGGTCTATTTCAGCTACGTTTTTTATATATATTTTTTACATTTGTGTGGATCCTGTGTGTGTGGGACAGCAGCAGCAAGCGAACTTCCTAACCTTTGTACGTAAAGTACGTAAGGTACGTAAGCGGTTACTTATAAATGAAGCACGTTTCGGTAGCGAAGTTCGCATTTTTGGGAAACAGAACGACATTCTGGCCAGGGAAACACTTCTGAGTAGCTTCCGCGTAAATTTCCTTCGCACCTGAAATACCTCTCACCCTCTTACTATTGCCACGTTTTGCTCTGTTTATTTTCCAAATGGATCTCTCATGCTCAACTGTGGAGCCAGCCAGTAGACGCACCGTCATTCATAAACAAAGATGCACACCAAGTTATCGGAAGTGAGGGCTCGAATGGCTTTCTCCATGCTTTCCTTTTTCCATGGTGTGACACTGTTTCATGGCTATACGGAAGAGACCCCTCTTAGCTTGGGTTGAATTCGCGTAATTTACAAACCGGAATCACCTGCAGATCTTCCAATAAATTGAGGTAGTATTCCCTCTGGATTGGACTCTCCTTTTATGCATGGCTATATTCCCGTAAGTGCAAACCGTTTTAGCTTTACAAAAATGTGACTTATAAATAAATGGGTTAATAGGATCATAAACGTTCGACCTTTACTGGCTAAAATAGGCACTATTTCACCATCAACGAATTATTGTTGTTGTTAGCTACCAGCAAATCGTTGTCAAATTCTATGGAAAACGTCCTGTATCTTAATTTTCTCTATTCCATTTCTTGAACGTTTGCTGAATTGAGCCGTGTTCATTAGCAAGAAAAGGTTTGCGAGAAAACGAATAGTAACAACAGCAAGCGTATGTATTATCAGTATAAATTCAACAGACAGATTTTTCCACTGGTTTTTGGAATGTGCCCTTCCCCTCTCTGCAAACTGAACTCAAACTCAAACAAAAAAAAATGTGCCTGAAGTTGTCAAGTACAATGTTTTTTCTGCCCTGCGATCTGAAGTTACGTGACGCAATATATTTGCCATGTAACTAAGAGAAGGCTCCGGCAGGTATGAGGACAACGTATCAAACAAGATGTGCTCCGCAATAAACACGCACCAAACTGAGTACATTGAATTAACTGGAAGCTTTATATATAACTTCCAGCATTACTGAAGCAAATTCTATTTGTTCGATCTCATTAGATTTAAAATATTTTTGTGAAACGCCGAAAAAAAGTTATGCAGTAACTATCAAGTTGGTCTCCAGAAATATCTCTAAGTTATGCTCGATGCGACTGCTAACACAATCAAGCGACGTGAGACCAAAGGGCTATATCTTTGAAGCAAAATAGCGAATAAGACGGACAACGTTTCCGAATTTCGCTATCTCTGTTCGGTCTTAACTGGAACAACTAATGACTTGAGTAACGTAAATGGTAACGTGCATCTATATGTACATCTAGGGGGCCCGCAGAATTACGTTGTTCGTTCTTATCTACTTACGCATTTCTGTTTAGCTTGTAGGGTTAGTATTCATCACTACTGCATCACTACGCATCGCCTTTTAATAAGACCATTCTTACTTGAAACGATACATCATCACGAAAGCGGTATTATCTTTATGTAGGTCTAGTTTTGTAAACAAATTATTAGCGGCATAAAATAAATTTGATTCTTAAGCGGCTAAGTTTAATATTCAAAATTTCAGTCGTTTTTACTCTAAGAGGTTTTCGCAACATCACTCGTTACTTAGAGTATCTGTATGAGCACATTTCTTAGTAGCAAGATGGCGTGTTTCTTTAGTTCTCTAACAGTTTGGCGGGTAATGTATTCGCGTTCTAATCCTAGAAACATGTGGAGATCTAGGTTCTCGAACTCGAGTTCGAACTCGCGCATAGACACACTTCGTCTCGTGCTGGAAGCCGGACATCTTACGGTATACCTAAAGGCGGTATCAAGGCGAGGCATAGCGCACAATATTGTAAACTCGGACCCACACCGACATTATAATCCTCTTTCAGACAAAATTATCAGTTGATATCTTCTCGCATATGCAAACAGTTACTTTGCCTTAGTGTTATAATTAACACTGTGGCCCTATCATTAGCCAACCAAACAGGTCACGTAGGTACCATAGCGTACCAAAACACCTTATGAAATTATGCGGCACTCAGAAGCTGAGATCCTTTTTCATCCGTGCATTGGCGTAAAAAAGATCAAGTCGCTCTTTAGAGCCCTATACTTTGGAAAGGAGAAGAGCTAAGCTCCTTTTAACGTCCAATATGATGCTTTAATCCGTAGTCGTTAAACATAGTAGTTAAAACATTTAAGGAAATTGACGACTTCATTTCTAACGTCAAACGAAGGTATCGACTAGGAGTCATATTTATATGCGTTCCGCATAACGATGTTTTAGCGAGGGCTTAGATTGCTTATTTTTAAGACAATTTTTTGTTTCAACTACCCCATCCTCTTACAAATAGTGTACGGAAAACATGACCACTAAGGCCAGAAAATGAGAATGATTTCGAAATGGTTTGCATGCTAAAGATACCTCCCTCTAAAGGCTTACTTAGCCGAAAAAAGAACTCTTCCTTAAGAATTTCTTTTCCGTCTATATTATAGCGGTCATTAATTCATATCAGGTCTCTCAAATTTTTCTATTTCCAGGAGATTCGAAGTCAATCGGGCGTTCTATAAAATGTGCTATCACAATATCCAGATTGTACAGTTTAAACAATCTGACTGAAAACTCAATTACAAAATTATAGACCATACAAATATTTCATATTCTTCTTGAAGAGGGAAGATTCATGTTACCGAAGAAAGCATTAGGTCGACTGCATGCAGTATCGAGGAGAGCAGATGACATCCCACGCCGAAAATTAAGCACGCGGAAGTTTATACGACGCAACTGTGTAAACTGGTTGAAGTTCCATGGGTCGTTTTTCCCTCACCGAGTGCGATGTTGTACATTATAGTTCTCTATAACTATCCAACCGCCCGTCTTAATAGCCTAATCTACTAGTGAATACACAAAAGTCTTCATGCCAAGCTCCTCACCCCACCAACTAAAATACCGTGATAAGCAAGCACACAAAGATTTTAAAATCTCTACTTGAATGCGTTTTCAAGTTGGAGTAGCGTAGCATCGACGCTTTCCATCCTCAACATTGGTGCTCTTAGTAGCTAAAACATGTGGTAAATACTTTTCAAAAAATTCCATATTACCCTAAAAGCTGGCTGCGGTGATCGAAAAAACACCGCTACTCTCGTGGCCCACAACGCTTTACCAATATATGTCGAACTAAACATATGCGACCTCAATTAAACCACAAACTCCAGAAAACACGTATATTGGCGATGATACAAAGCTAAAGAAGTGGATTCTTCCGTTAATAACGTTATTCCATGTTAGAGTGTATCGTTTATGTGTGTTTCACCTATCGTAGTCAGTTGAATGTTCCTTAGTAGACCTGTGGTAAAAGGGTAACCTGTAGACTAACGTGTCCAATAAAGACAGGTGTTGGCTTCCTGCCAAAGTTTTGAGTACAGTGAAATCTATTGCAACGGATTTTTTAAGTGTCTTCTTTCCCGCTATCTAGCTGTACTCAATCCAGATAACTTCTTCACTATGCGTCTTCTTTTCTAAGAAAGGGCTTCTTCCTTCGCTCAGCTGCCCTCTTCACCATATTAATATAAATTCAACCTTTTTTAAATTACCCTTTTCATTGTCTAAATTTCTCTCAGCGCCTCTTTCCGCAATTACCTTCCACGCCGTAGGATGAGCGCGCGTTATTTTTAAAATTTGGCCTCTGGAATTTCAGCTCGCGAAGACCTGCCGTTGTTATCTAGCGTCGCGGCTGGTACAGCGCCGATTCAAAATGTCGTCAACACCATTTAGCACTGGTCCGCGTCGGAAGCGGCCATCCACGGAGCAAACGACAACGGCTACTAGCATCACACAATGGATAGCTAACGCTTTCATCCCTGTGTTGCTAAAACGTAACGCTATGTCGTAAGTAGCAGCTTGTTGCTTTTTTCCGACATATTTTTAACGCTAGGGGGCGGTGGAGGCGGCAGCAATAAAAGGAGCAGCTGTTTTGTCCAATGGTCCACCTACAACTAGGAATAGCGAATCGTAAAGTGTTCGCTACGAAAACTACGAAACGAAATTCATACGTTTAGTTAATTCATTCGATTTTATGCTCCCGTCATCGCTTTAGTACTCCACCGTCCGACAATATAGACGTTAGGCTTGCGATCGAAGCAGCGTAATTTTTAAAAATATTATAGATCGCAGAGACTATCGGTGGCTGTATAAAAAGAATGTACACAATTAAAGGTAGTATACGAAGAGATACATCATCAGTTTCGATCACTCAAAAACTATAAACCTCTAAAAATTTAAATTTCTTGTGGTATATTCTGGTTTCTGATTAACGACTAAGACAATATTTGGTCTAATATCGTGATCATGGACGACTCGTCTTCATCGAATCGGCTGATCGTCACTACATAGCGTTAGAGTTGTAGAATATTGAGCACTATTGAATAAAGCCGAGCTATATATTGAGTTCCTCGCTTGTTTGAATAGGTTCCGATAATAATATATTTGGAAATGTTTTAAAAAAGAAAAAACAAGCCATATATACGGACCAACACGCTCCAAGCGATGAAACGCGTCTACTAGAATGACGCACATTTGCATCGACTGTTAAGTTTTTACCCGACTTAGGTAGTGTTTTTCCGGGTGCTTGGTCAGATCCAACTTAGCACATTGTGTTCTTGCATTAGGTGGTCTAATACATGTCTTTTCATGACACAAATCCGCATCGGTGTGTAAATGCTGTTCGGGTAAAAGGGTAAAACCATTGGTTATCTATTGGATACATGGCAGACTTCAGGAGATGCCTATGCGCGATGATCGTCCTGAGTAATAATGTCGTCGTGATTATTGCTACCCTCGGCTGCAGTGAAGTCAGTTATGGCACGAATTCGTTACGCGAGTGTTGACGGAAATTGACAGACGAAGAAAAATCGTTAAAATATTTTGTTGAAACAACCCTCACTCTATAAGAAGTGGTCCAATGCATAACTGTCAAAATAAGTTGATAGGAAAAATTTTCGCTTTTCTGCCATCGTGCTAGGTGCATAAAAACTGTACATAGTCGGTATGTATTGTTGAGCCTTTGTAGGACATCGAATGACTTCCAATAGGCACGATTCAATTCTCTAGGAAGTAACATGTTTAGGCTCCCTAACTGAGCCTTAATATTCTTCGGCGAGAAATATTTAATTTTCAATGCGACATCTTTGTAATGGTTTGAAAAGTCCGACCTGCCTTAACACAGGACCTGATATTCTTGAAGAACTTTTTGTCGCACTCACCGATATGCGTGTGCTGGTCATTTCCTACCAACTTGTACAAACGACGAAAGAACGCAGCGCAATAGAAGCACAATCTCGCTTCGAAAGTTTGCTGGTGGTAGGGTTGACATAAAGCGGTCAAGTGTGGTCAAGAACCTCTTTAAGCCGAGCTGGTAAAGGTAGATACGAATTTCGGCTAAAGCGTTTGACATCGTCCATAGCAATAAGTTGTTGCTTGCTGTCGCTGTATGTTCCGTCAGGTGACATGCGTCCGTCATTGTTCATATGGCAATTACTAGGCCTTTCAATTTCGCATGAGGGATCGTGCCCAAAACGCAATGATTGAGATAACAGTGTTGAAAACGTATATTCTAATAATCTGCAGCAAGATAAGTAATGCTTGCCACTGCTGCTGTTGCTCGTCCAGCATTTTTTTTTTGTACTAGTAGTTCCTTAATAAACTTCCTTGATAAAATCACGACGACACGGAAAATCTGCGCGAGAGGGGGCGTTATAGTTTATGAATAATCAAACAGTACAGCTTCAAAATTAATCTCTGTAAATTCAAAGAAGTATAACTTAAAGTAATTATACTTTTGCCGACAGCTGGTACATATTCATCAAAGTATAATTTTTCATTACTGTGAATTGTAATTCGAAAAGTGAATTACCACCTTTAACTTTTCCAGTTGTAATTACGGCTTTGGCAAGGAGACGTTTGAACTAGCTTCGTAACTGGTAGCGACGCGTCATCTGTATTTACCACAAGCAAAAGGAAAAAAAAAAGAAGAGAGTGCGAAGAGTATAGCTTTCCGGCAATATATCGTACGACACAGTTATTAACAATGCAAGACCGATTTCGCATCTCCCAATGGCCAATGGCAAATTCACTGTCGGTTCCGTTAACAGTAACAGATCGCATAGCGGTTTCATCAGTTCCTGGTTGTTGTTATTATTGTTGCGTTCGTATCTCGCCTCCAGCAGTTGTGCTACTAGGCGTAACGCTATCGTTGCTGCTCCTGCTGTGATTATCTACGTCTTTTTTTTTCAGTATATTTCTTTTTCTCCAGTATAACTTTCGCCAGCGGCAGTAGCAGTCTGCTATGTCGGGTCGTTTCATCGTCTTTCCATTTTCATACATGAGCTTGCGCGCACACAATTCGACGCTGTGCTCATCCTCTACTTAAACGGTTGAGTTCAGCACCGTTATTATCACACACACATGCGTAAATATTGTGGATTTTAGTAACAGCGGCGGCGCTGAAGGCGATGGCAAAGAACTTCAACAGTACCTCACCGCGAAGCCTTGACTAACTCCGAATATTTGGAAATAGTCAATGGCATACGTAGAGCTTATATGCCTCGCTTCGCAAACCTCATGTAAAAAACAGTCTAGTCGCAGTCCAGAGCATTGCTGCTATCAAAGGTAAAGACAAACAAGTCATTTTACCATCGGCAATAGGCAGTAATGATAACGCAGTTAAAAGTGATACCCGAAATCCCCATGACGAGGCCCGGAAAATCTGTCGACGGCGCTAACTTTGAGGAAAGCGAAATGTCGTTCCCAGTTCCTCTTACTACGAACGTGAAGAAGACGGAAGCAAACTGTACGTCGTGCTCTCAGCACCTCGCAACTTCTGCTTGAGGTGTCTTCAATTCGATAACCAGTACAAATGTTGAGCTCTCCTGAACAGTTGCCGGAGGCAGCAGTAAGGGCAAAAACATCCTTCACCGTGGCCAACCGTAAAATCAGGAGGAACTTTTTCAACTTGGTGAAATTGACAAATACAATGCAGAATCTTTAATTACTGCCAAACTGCCTGGAGTACAGGCCACACAGTAACGCTAATGCCAAGGAAGCGTTTGTGTGATCTTTGTCGCGACATAAGTCCGCTTACTTTGAAAATCGTAGCCAAAATTATTTACGATGTATTTATTATCAACTTCCGTAGCTGCAAGCTACACAATGTATATACACTGCAACAGAGCGGACTAAATAATGCAAGTTGGATAATATTATTTTTATTACCAGTACTTTATCGAAGGTGTAAGTTCTGATATTGACGAAAACCTTCTGCTGCTCTGATCGCTAGTTGCTCTTGGCGTAGTAAACTGAAAGGAAGTGTTTACAACAGCTTTGTAATGTTCCTATATCACATTAGAAGGACATGATGCCATTGAGAGACTGCTGCCGTGGCCACTGAACATCAATCAGTAACGTGAAGAAGGAAACGACGAGGCTACCGCCGACGAAGCATTGACAAAGTGAGCTCGAGACGCTCACCAACAACAACGATGCGTGCGAGCAAAGCACTCGACCCTTTACAGCGGCGACGGAACAACAAAAACCTTCTCCTTATTAAGCGTTCTCGATCGCTTTGTTTCTGTACTGTCCACTGATAAAATTGTAATTGTTTGAACAGAGTAAGCGAAGTTGGGAGAGCTGTTGTAATACCAAAATGAATTTGGCCTACTGCTGGCAAATTATTAAGTCATCGAGTAGACGATGACGACCAACAAACACAAAAGCTGTTCTCCCCAGCCGAAATCCGTCGTTAAGCTAAGACCTCGATGATGAATTGACGAGTATACGATTCACTGTATAAAAAATCATCGTTGAAAGTTGAAAAAGTCTAAATGGGCGATCGTTATAAAAACGCAACGGTTGTATTTGCGGTGTTAAAAGATTTCAGTGCTTAGGCGCTGTTAGTGCTTAAACGAATTTCAAAAAAACTTTAATTGTAAAAAACGCAGACAGTTAAGGACGATTCGCTACGTTGTGAAACTTAACGAATTGAATCTACCAACACGTGCTATTTTCCTTTGGCGTTACTTATCAACTATTATTCATACTAATACTGCATTTGTTTTTTGCTATATAGGACCCACGATGCCGCAGCCGTCCGTAGTGAAGGCGATCAGTGGCGTCCGAAACAGGATACGGTACAAATGTCATATGACGCAGCCACGATGAACATCGACCCCGACCACAATTGGAAGTCCCCTAACCTTCATCAACATTTTACGAAGCTGCATTTGGCTATGTTAAACAGATATGAGCCATTCTTTATGGAACAGGCTCTAAAGTACCTCCAGGAAAAAACTTGACGACGGCTAGGAAGGCGACTGCCTCGCTGTTCCCAGGTCGACAAACAAAAATGCAGCAAGGTCGCTAGTGAACGCAGAATGGTGGAAATTACACGGCAGCGTCGTGAGGTGCACGAGCAATCTATATTTTCGGATATAGTCGAACACGATTCCGACTGTGTTCTGTTTCAAACTTCATCGTCGTATGTTAGAGTTCATGAAAGGAATTTTTAAGGAAGAATGAAAACCAGAAGTGAATATGTTTATTGAATAAAAAAATAACCGCAACAACAAAAGCATTACACGCTTATTAATTATATAGCTGGCTATGCGGGATAGATAAAGAATCTTGTCATTACATATTAAACAGCTTCTCCGCAGCGATGGCAAAACTCTGAACACTGTAATTCCAGAACTTAAGCATTCAAAACAATGCGCGACCCACGGCAGGCGAGAGGGTACTTGGAAAAGGTCTCTCGCGTTGCGAGAGGGAAGGGCAGTTTGGAGATGGAGAGAGCTCTGCCCGAGGAGAGAAAAGTCCAGCAGGAAAGGGAATGGAAATGTTACCTGCGAAGGGTAGCTGGGAAAGCGGGATACACGTCCGTTTCACTAAACCTTACTATAAAAACGAGACGTTTAAAAAAATTTAGGTGTTTTTGATGGAAAACGATGTTTTATTTAAGCTAAATCACACAACGCAGGCACACTGCATTTTATGTTTCCTGTAAATCGTTTCAAAGCGGGTAATTGAGTGTCGTGTTTTTCTAGGTTTCTTTCACTCCTAACATACAGATTCTATTCTCAAGCAGATTCCGTGTTCCTGTCTCCCTGAAGTCTTAAATTGCTTTAACCAACCTACGGTTTATTTATTACCATCGGTGTAGTTTATTTCGCATTCATAGAAGGCCAGTTACAAAATGTTTCGCTGTAAAATGCACGGATAGAAATGTCCTACTATCGGACAAACCACAAAAGAAATGTATATCTTCAAGTAACGGGGTCACATTTATACGCAGGTTTCCTGAAAGAAATGTATCCGCTAAAATTTGTCAGGAGATGTACTTCCTGATCTGCACGGACTTAAATGCAGTCAACAAAAAGACTCAATAAATTTTTCACGTATTCTTGAACTTATTATTGTGGACTGCGTTATTCAAATATAGTTTTATTAACGACCTCATCGGAACTGATCCAAATATTTACTACAAGGTTTATTTCAAAGCATTCTCGACGTTCGTTACGCAGACTGCATCTCATCAGGACCTAAGCACATCTAGGAGATTCATTGCATTACCGCGTTCCGACGACACAAGCTAGGAAGACGCGATAATCGCAATCAATATTACATCTGGAGTAAATTATAAGGTCCACGTTTTGTAGCTGTCAAAGCTTACTCGTCCAACCTCAAAAATACTCTCCTTCAATCTCAAGTCGAAGCAGAGATCCTAATAACCTTTTACGCTTAGACATTTTTTTCCTAAATGGCAAATCCTTTCCAAAGCAAAAAGAAATATCATTCTCGTTACGATAGAGTTGTTTCTGGCTGTGACGAGGTCCTGTTTGTACCTAGATACATTTGTACTGTCCTAATAGAAGGCTGATCCACTGATCAGACATCATATGATGTAAATAAACACTGGCTCCGCTTTATTTATATTTAGTGTAATTGGGCTATCTGAATGGTAGCATAAAATAGACTCGTCTATCGAACATGAAACTACACTGATACAGAACGTGTGTCTCAATTAATTCTATATTTTTAGTATACCGAAGGTGAAGGGACGATTTACATTTTGGAATAGTTTTGACACCTACGTGTGCGAAACTGCCATTGTATCAGTCAGTTCAGGTAGACAAGAAGAGTCATTTTTTGGATCTATTTACGCCGAAAATTTTGTATTTGTGAGAGATAAAACAACGATAAAACTCGAGATTAGACAGAAGTTCGTATGTGTGTAAAAGATTGGTAAGTACGCTCGGTTTAAATGGTCGCAGTATACATTTCCGAGATTTGTTTTCGTCCCTAATATCTGTGTATGTAATCTTGCAGCTGATTGGTAATCTAGCTCTTCATTTCTTATATTTTCTGCCAGATGCGGCAGAGACAGGTGAAACCAATGAAAGGGTGGATAATGCTATAAGCGTCTCTTCGGCCCCCCTCCAGCCTGCCTAGTGTGTCCCCCTTCCCCCAGCACGCAGTGCATGTTAAGAGATTCTGCATGTCAATTTTTTATGCCATACCGATCACTTCTCTTGATCCGGTTATGTCTATGCATATGTATCTCTTTGTGGTCATCGTATCAAATATACACGAGCGACTATTTCGTTATAAAATGTGTCTATTTACAAACATCCCCTCATATATAGAGTGGATATGCGCATTTGATTCTATAGTAACTCTATTTGCCGTCCTTGGCAGTTTAGGAAGATTGATGCATTGCAAAATTGATTTCCCAAACGCTTCTGATATATGTCTATGGATTACTCCCTGCCCGTTCGTTTATGGATCGTGCGACTTTCGTGTGATATATATAGGGTAAGGCAAAATCTTGTGGCAGTTTTAAGATCTAATTCTAAGATCTATTTCACACCTAGTAAAATAGCCGGAGACATAGACACTTTTGCAATAGGAAGCAAACCTACTGTGCAACACATCGATAGCGAAAGCAACGTTATATCATACTTATAATTTTATGTTCTAATGCTTTTATCTACTGCTTTTAATAGCTTTAGTACATATCCAGAGTACCCTAGCTACGACTTCTACGGTGGTTATTCGAATGGTTTTATTGACTAATATCGAAATACCCGTTATAATAGCATGCTATTATGTAAAAAAGTAAAGTATTATGTAAAAAAAAAAAAAAAAAAAGGTATTGGGGTGCGTATTCGAATCGGTTTTTATTGCAATATTTTGCGCATTTCTTGCCAATTTAATATGTGACAAATAAAACTTACCAACTGTTACTAAACTTTTGTTTCACTCTGTATATATAGATATGCTCGACAGCGTATCTGAGGCAAGGGTTACTTCTGGGTTACAGAACTGGGCCTGAACGCCTTTAAGGATCAGCCCTAGATGCAGCTTGAAGCTGGGATGGCTAATAAAGTATTTAATAGAGATTGCGATTTGATAAACGACGTATGTGGAAGCGTTTCATAATTACATGGGGCAAATCTGTGCCCTTTGATGCCGAATTACTCTCGGTATATAGAAGCAAGACGTGCACACATAGATGTCTTCTAAAATAGAGATTCAGAAAACCTTAAATTACTGATGGTAACCTTGTATGTGGTAAAATGAAAGTACGTTCTTTACTATTGATATCATCACGGTCAGAGATTGATTGATTCATGATAAATGAATATTGTCATCTGGCTTATAAATATTGGCGAAGTAAATACACCTAGCTATTGAATAGATTCTTGCATGGATTTTTACTATTCTCTTTCAAACAGTTGGCACGACTTACCTGACTGACACACTGATTTTATATTCGGCCGCCATCCGGCTGTTCTTTAATAACAAGTATCCAGAATATCACTGGGCCTTGACAAAACTGTCGGGACTCTGAAAAATCAGTGTATATAAAGGAGTCTAACTGATAAAGGATTGCGTATTTTAAGCCGCTACGTACGATAAAGTACCTTACAATATTATAAACCATACTGTACGCATGGCTACATATGCTTACATACGATCACTGTTGTACCCGCCAACCTTTATTGAATTCACGGAATAACGGCAGAGTTGTTTAGGATCCATTTTCCAGGGAACGTGTCAAGCACATAGGTCTTCTTGGTCGCATGCCCAGCAGTCTCACTCAAGACACTTCCCCCCACTTCTTTTACACCCCAGAAAGTAGCTATGTAAGCACCGTGAGACAAATCGTCGAGGACGAATAGTAAGCGCCACACAGAAAAGAAGCGCCGCGATTTATTTAGTTTGGTGTGGGCAACAATTTTACAAATATGATTAATCTTTTTATGAATTAGTGTTCTTAAAGGCTAAAGTACGTATACAATATGATCTGAGGCAAATCCGAGTATCCGTCCACGTTTCACTGTCCGAAAGAGTCGCAGTATCCATGAATTGCTCCTTGCAACTAACGTCTCTTTGTTAGTTCGTTGTTTAGGACGATATGTATATATGGACGCTGCATGATTATATGATCTGAACTTTTTTTGTTTGATCTTTGAATTGCTGTTTCAGGATTGGACCTAAGATACATTAGCATCACTGTGATAACACCGATAGCGGGGTATTTATGTAAATACATACAGTGTCTACCTCCATTAGTCTAAACCTAAGCAAAAAGCTGCAATAAGCGTGCGCGCCATAATTACAAGGGTTATTTACTTTGATCCTCCTATAGGTATATATGTGCCTGGACTGTGCCATAGACGCTGATCCGTTCAAATTGCGAAAAGCTTTGGCAGGCTGTCTATCGTAGCGGACATGTGTTCATCCGCAGTCTCTACTACTACACAAAAGCCAGTTATTCTAGAGCAAAATAGTCATTTCGTCATGGTGAGCAACAGTGTGTCGTTGTTAGGAGTTAAAACGCAGATCGGCTATTATCTCATTTTTCCACAATGAACGAACCCCCCACATGGTAAGAAAAGAAAGCTTTGTCGACAAAATCCGGAATCGACAGTGTGCATTATTGCTGGTATCCTCACAGCTTGTAAAAAAGTATATACCGACTCTAGCGTATGAAATAACATTTGCATGGTGGTGTCGGGGGCCTTAGTCATTGCGTCTTGCATGATCCTCCGTTGAGGTAGGGGCATAGGTATCATAAATCTATAACCCACTGATACGATGGGCTGACTAGGCAAAAACCGACAGAAAGAAACATAGCGTATAGTACTTCACAGCGGGGCTGACAATCCGCCAATGTAACCCTTTCTTTTGCAGCTTTCAGCAGCGAACTGAAGTGACCCCAGATGTGACGTGCGTTTCCTCCAAAAATGACCCCCATAGTAGCAGTACCTCACAGTTTAGATTCCAGGTGATTCAATATACCGGAGACAAAGGCTGAGCGTCAGCTGCGAGTTGACAACGTTTTTTAATTGCGTATTCACTGTTTAATAATACTTGGTAGTTGGCTGCTAACGGTATTATTGTAGCTTCACATTGGTATTTTGTTCGTGCAAGTTTGGCGATCGCACTAGCGGCTATATGTCGCCTGCGCTAATGTGTAGACGACAAAAGAGCCATTGGTAACAGCAGTACTAGAAGCGTTCTTGCCCCATACGGCTTCCTACATGTCATCAGTGTATGTGTATACATATTACATGTACGGAAGAGAATGAAAAAGACAAGAAGCTTTTGAGAGTCTCAGTGGCATCAATGAAGGTGAAGCCTGCCAATCCTACTCCTTTGCCAGCAGCACTCCACTTGCATTGGTATATTCAGCATCAGATCGCCTGTGCTGCAGTGGTGCCGTATCTAATATTAGATTCTGTCGGGATCATTTATCACGAGGCAGACGAGGAAAGGACAGATCGAAATGGGGTCCGGCCAAGTATCCGAACAGAGGGAGATCTGGGGGTTAACAAAAGCTTCGGATCAATATGCCATTCACTGTTTGTCGCCTACTGCCCCTAGGCGGGTGAGTGCAGAGGCAGGTTGATGACCATGAATACAGCAGCAGAAGCAACGATGAACTGTTGCATAGAACCTAACTACGTTGACGAATTGTGACGAGATTAATGCAGTCTGGTTTGGAGTGACGTCCACTGAGTCTCATACTGCCTGGAGACTGTCGCTGCCAGATTTAGTAGGGAAAAAGATTACCAGTAATTGAAGCTATGCCTAATAGTTGAATAAAGACAACTGTATGCCTATTACAGTTGTCTTTATATCTTTCAACTATTTTTTTTGTCGATTAAGAACACTGACCCCCTAAACAGTCTGCGTGTTCAGCTCGACTTCCTGGATGTAGCTTTTGAATACGAATGCCAGAGCCAAGCCTCCTTTGATGACTCATTAAGTTGGAACATCACGTAATCCCTCCAGCCGTCTCCCGCAGTAGATTATATGTGCGTTTTATATATATTTAGATTGTTTCACATTTCGTGTCGAAGCCACACATGCATCTGACTGATACACGTAAAGAAAAGCTACGAGCAAAGGGTTACTGCGTGATACTCTTTTTACATGCAGAATCGAAATTAATTCACCATTTTACGCTCAGAGAAAAACTGCGGTCAGCCAGAACAGAGAGACTAAGTTGCATATCTCAAAATATCTGTAAGCCGCAATACTTACCTTCTTCATCGTATTTTTTTTGTAGGCCGATGCCTGCCTTGTGTTCAATAAAATACTAAGAACTTCAGCCGAAAAGCAACAGCACATCCTTTACATTCATATCAGCGGCAAGAAGGCACGGCCATGTGATCATGTAAACACCGTAAAAAGTCTCTGTAACTCCTGCCTCTTTTCGTAACTTGCGATCTCACTCACGTAGCCTTTACTCTAGACGGATGTATACTATTGTTACAGGTAGATCAAGTAAAAAACGACATAGTTCATCATGTGTATATATATAGATGCAAATGTAACTTCTATTCAATCCATTGTAGTACTGTTAATTTAATTTAAAAAGGATTCGTGAGTGAAGTGCGGAGTAAGTTTATAGCGCGGCTGTAGTTGGGTTCGGGCAAGGCAGTTGAGCAGCGGAAAAAAAAGATCACAGTCGCCAACGAGTCGCTCGTTAAAGCTACTAGACAGCGGTGAATACGAATGTATCCGTGAGAGCCTCGTCAACCACAAAGTCGAAAAAGGAAGACCCTTTTACCCGTGACTAGTACATCGCTCTGGCTGGCGACAAAGAGCTCTCCAGGGAGGTTTGTTCAGGGATATAAATAAGGTCGTATTCACCTAGCGCTAAAATTCACGTGACAGAACAATGCGATGTTATAGCAACTGAACATGATCACTCACGTCCGTATATTCCTAATAAGAAACTTTCTTTTTACCTATTCAGACTATTTTGACAGTAATTGCGTTTACCATAGTTAACAAGGTCACCGTCATAGTTCAATCTGTTTACTGATTACCTTAATAACTGCATCCTTAGTATCACCAAATGCATTGATACGATACATACGTCATGCATCTTCACGCAATCGACCTAGCTAATTCTCAACTCCCAATAAACTGTTACTGACGCACTAACATTCATCTCTAGTACATTCACCCTGATTGGGGAAACGACGCGCAACAGTTAAACGAACGGCAATGCGTCTAAGTGGACCCGCGAGGTTTCTTTCATTGGATACTTGTCACTGGATATTTTGGTGATAATTTTTCAAACGTTTATATAAAGACACGGCTTGTAGGACTTGCGGAAATATCTGATGCCATATTAACCTGAGCAAATACGACGTTGCAACGGTTTTTGTGATGTTCCAGTGTGTTTAAGGCGAACAAACGATGATCTGAAGACATCAATGGGAACCCGAACACTCCGTGCAAGCGGCGCCTACCCGTGATAGATTAGCGTGTGAAGTCTGGACACAGGATCGTCATCGACACAATGTCAATCGTGTCTATGTGTGTTTGCTGGCTCTCGTGTATGTACACGACCTAATATATGTGAAACCATGAATACGTTCCATGAGTGAGCGTTCTTTGATTTATCGAGTTTATGGTCTTACATCGAGCCTAGATTCTCTTTACCGCCAATAAAGTTTTATATTATATATACATATATATAGATTACGTAAACTCGTAGAATTACTACGATGAATGAAAAACTGTGGCCTCTGTGCAGCAGTACAGCTGTTACCACATAAAATCATGGTATTGCGAAACAGTAATGCTCACCTCAAATCTTAGCAGCGTGTTGGCCAATACACTATCTCATCACTATTCAACCTCCGGCTCTTGGCCAGTTTACCTGCACAATAAAGGATCTGCGACACGAACTAGTATTTCAACATGCCGTTTCATAAAATCAGAGCAGGACCTGAGTAACTATATCCACTTGATATATCTGTTAGGCACGCGCCTAAAAATGTAGGCGACAAGTCCTAACAAATAAAATCTAGGCCGTTCAAACAAGTCCGTTTGTCGTTACGTGTCAGTGCTTGGCATGAAATCCAGTCACTCTCTCGTAAGTGGACCGCTTCCGAAGGTAATTAAAGCAAACTTGTTTGCCAACGAACTCGTCAGATTATCGTATACTAAATCGTCAATAGCTAACTGATCTAAAATGGGTATCACTGGGTAAATGGATATCGCCAAACCTTAGGGTCTGATACTCTGTAGACATTCATATTTCTCGCGTAATACGGAGTATTTTAAAACGCCACACGCAAACTCACTATTATCGAATCAGCGACCACTTATATACTTATGTCAGCTGTTTGCCTGATATTGATAATGTACCAAGAGTATGCAGGTACACCCGCTGAATAATTTTTATATTGACCATCAAAATACCATTTGTACGGTCAAGTTACTTTATAATATCAGATGGGCTTCGCTCAAATCTTAAGCGCCTGCTGTTGACTTAAAGCGTTAAAAATTGAGTGTGTTCTTTGAATTATATATGCTCGTCAGATTATTTACATGTTATATATTTGTTAAACTTTTAGTTGGTAGCGATTTTATAGGCTCTCTTACGAAGGTATGACCACATATATGAAGTAAGGCACAGATGTGGGTTAAATCTTAGCAAAATGGTAATGTTTAAGAAGAACTGCTGACATATTCTATTCACTGTCGGAGCACAGTCATGCTTCGCTCAGAGTAGATAGCGCTTTATTGAAGGTCTCGCCGTGGTTACTTGCAAGTTTTCTATTGGTTCCAAACAGAGTCAAATGAAGAGACCTTGCCCACGATCTTCAAACCTGGCAGAATTATTTTAGGGATCTCCGATAATGTTAAAGTGAACCAAGGATATTTTTTACCCTTTGCGACCAAGGATCTAAGTGCATCGGCTATTTCAGGCAGATCTGATTTTCCATATGAAACACTGTCAGAAATTGAACTTCTTTCGGTATGACACTGCTGTTGATAAGGAAGATTCCCTCTTTCTTAGAATGGGTTTAGGGAGCATTGATAATAGTTACGAATAGGATGGGTCACAGATAACAATATATATTAATGAGCGAAATTTAGCACTGATACACTTAACTGCAAATGTAGTAGCCATTATTGGACACGCCAGAGTCTCATAAATATGGTTTAAAGTAAATAAACTAGTTATATTTAATAACAGCTTCTATAACATTATGTCTGAATAGTAAATAGGTCTATTAGCTGAATATGTTACATAAATGTCTTGCAATCAGATGACAAATATGTATTATCAAATAGGAATGAGAGCTGTTTTCATTTTCCAAACGGGTACTACAATAAGATTGGTTTATCTGCTAGTGATATACGGCAGCATGTGCCCAGGAGGGGAAACGGGAGCTAGCAGAAAAGCTAAAGTTAGATTCTCGATGATACTGAGGAATGAATTTGAAACCTTTGCCTAGGGTATAATTTTGATTAGAACGAGTGTACCCAGGGAGTTGCGTTATGTTAGGAGAGACTCGAAGACGTATTATTTTGAGCCGATGCCTACGAGCATCGACGTCTTTATATCGTACGAGCGATTTTACTTGGTAAAGGATCGCTGAATTTCTTATATTGTTCGGTGAGATGGCTTCGCAGCCTACGATAGCTGGTGACAAGCAGAATCCCGAAAACAGTCGGGTTAGAACTAGGTTTTGAACGAAAAACTCGGCCTATTTCATGCAGTGCTACAATAAAACATGAGCTAAAAGGGTTAAGCAGGAACTCGTGTTGTTATGGAGCATACTCTGGTAACGACATCTGCTGCAGGATACGCTATAGATATGTACGTGTAAAAATACAAGAGTCTGCGAAAAGTTCGAGGCTAAACGCTGCTGGAAGTCTGCGAGGCTCAAACAAATATATTTTTTCATCACAGCCTATCAAAGAATGACTCATAAGGAAAAGAAATTGTATCTTCATACTTACCCAGTGAAGCTAAAAGCTGGCTGAAAAACAACAAAAACAAATTTTTCTTGCCTTGTCAATATCGGGTTCTATGCGAAACGAATCAATGGTTTCTTTTTATAAACGCATTGTATATAGAAGGGCCTGGTAAAGAGAAAAAAAAAAGCATTGTCGGTCAAAAACCACTTCGAATTCGATAAGTTTACTTCAAACAATAATATCTGTTCTGTTTTTAGAAGTAATGCAGCTGCAATAAAGTAACTAGCCCAAATGAATCTCTGCTTGCAAAATTGCTATCTTACCAAAGATAGCGGTAATGAATGGTAGCCACGTTATACATGTTTAGGACCTGCAAAAAAGATATTGCTTAATGCAAATGCGAATTTCTTCAGAAGCAATACTTCACTCACTGAGAACGTGCGTTTTTAGGAACGAACACGTTGCTGCAGTGGGCTTATAACAAATTATTGGTTATTATTTTCACATAATTTATATATATATTTTTTCTAAAAGTAAAAATCATAACCTTGTTTCCTAACGTATTCTTACTGCAGGAGGGTATACTCTTGGCAGGGGCGGCATTTTTGTGTCTTGACAAAAAAGACATATTTTCCCTGATGCACGCATATTATTGCACATCGAAGCCTTTAAAAAGGTCGACGCCTACCTTGGCAAACAACTAAATCAGCCTCAGTAACCCCGCGTATCCCAACTATACCTATAACATACATTGTGGGATTTTCTGTTGCTGCACCTAACATTAAATAGTGGAGATTTTATTAAGTATACTTTGCCTGTTTCCTCTTAGTATTATTTTTCTTATCTCTCATATATCCCCGACCTCTTACTTCATCATATTGTGCAGCTGTGCGTGCTATTTATTTTGCTTTCACATAACAGAATCTCATAGAGTTACTTGGGCAACAAATGTCGACAAAAAAAATTTATATATACGTGTCTTATGGCCCAATAGTAATATATGATTTTCTGAGATGAGGTATGTTTTCTTCGAAAAAGGTTGTTAATTGGATCTGTCATGTTATCTGAATTAAAACTGTGAAATATTCAAACAGACCTTGTTCCTAAAAATCACGAAAATTAATGAGAAAGGGAAATTATGATTTCAAAAAACCGGAATTGCCACCTTAAATCTATTCAGGAATGGACGATACCGTACCTAATAACTGAGCGTTGTGAATCCCATGAAACTTTCGAATATACGCGATACATGATAGTATTTAGCAAAGAGTAACCTCAAATATGTATTCCAAAGCTAATAGTAACATATTTAGCACTACTTCGTATAGAACTTCAAGACGGCGTTATCTCAAATCTGAGTAACTGGAAGCTTGTTCAATAATGAAAAGTATTCCTGAAGCCCGTCTGCTTAGCGATTAGAAGGTCGCTATATAAAGTTCTCTTTAATGATCTAGCCATCCATACAGTATGTAAACGTTTTGGCGTTCTTGACAGACGATTCGTTTGACGGGTCCTCGTCGTTGTCCCCGTCTGTGTTTGCTTGACTGCAATATTATTGATAAAGCCCGTTTACAATATCCGAAACGTATGTAGGGCAAGATGTTGTTTCTCTTTTTCTGTTAAAGCCAACTGTCTTACTTCGTTCTGCTTTATCAATGTATTCAGGGTGAATCTGCGCGTATGTCTATTCGCGTGAGTTTGCTTTGCTAAAAAAGCTTCTGTCTTCTATCACACGTATGCCTAGGTATACCAGGTGGAATAGTCGGCCAATCAACGGTACTGTGGATTTAATCAAAAAAAGGTTTGCGAGCCGATGCGTTTATGATCTCGTTATTGAAACGCATCGATCTATTAGCTACAGAAAATATGCTAGCTACATTATATTAAACATACAAATATTGATAAATGTGTTTCCACAATGCTGGTTATATATAGAAGTACTATAGGTGCGTCTAGGAGCGTATAAGCAAAGCGTAATGGGGCCTTAAAAGATAATTTAATAAATGTTCTTCCCTTTTTTGTTCTAGGGATTTGAGCAGGTTTCTTTTTTGAGACAGCAGCGATGATAAAATTGGTCGTCTTTTGGAACGTGCTTGTACTAAGGGTTCAGCTGCTTTAATAATATAGTGTATATCATATGGTGTCCGGCTCCTAGCCCAAAGTAAAAGCAAGATGGAGCAAATCCAGTAACTATAGCATGTATACCCAACGATACACGGATGTGATGTGTATTCTGCGTATCGGTACGCTTCTGGCCCAGTTTTTTCCCCTTCTCTGCCTCGATTGTTGCCGAGGCATGGTGGGACATTTGGCGTTGGCTAACTAACTCCTGCCGCACATATCATCCAGTGTCCAAAGATTTGTTCCTTGCCAGTGTTCTATAGCTGCTTAGCTATCCTTGCCGCTCACCCATGCTATTGTAGGCTATTTTATATAGCAACCGACTCCCATATTGTGCACCCGTATATACAGCTGGCTGTTTGCCCATTCCACATCGCAGTTACCAAACGTAAGAGCAGCAACACAAAAAGAAAAACTATGCAACATAACACTGCAATGAAGCGGCAGTGAGCGGAGGAACCAACAACTTTTTTAGCCTTCACGATGTTTGCTCACTTACTTCCACCACTGGCGCTACAGCTGCTGTTAGTAGCCAGCAACTCTTCGACTTCGTCGGAAAGGGCCTGTCTTGTCCGGACTCATCCTAGTTTCCGCTTTTTTTTTTTTCTTTGATTTGCCAACCCCTTCCTATTCCGTTTAGTCCACTGTGCACCCTCTAGGAAGACCGCTTACTGAGCATCCCGGAGAGATTGTCTGTGCTTTCGTGTTCGCTAGCGTGCTAGATTCTAGCTGGCTTTGGCTTGCTATTGGGTAATCACTAGTAATAATGGCAGCAGTAGGAGTGCTGATAGGAACCGCAGCCGGCTAAAGGCTAGAGTAACAGGCGGACAGCAGGCGGTGCTGTCAGTATTGCGGTGCTGCCTTTGGTTCCAGAACGAGCGTGTTCTCTCCAGACTGAAGACCTTGGAAAATTTAGGGAGTTAATGGAAAAATGCTGTGTCCTTCAATCGAATGGAACACTAACCGAGTAGCGCCCACGAAAGTCTACTACGAAAGGATGGCGATAAGCGGGAGGCTGTCAACCGGACGTATGCGGAAACTGTTAGGATGGCTTGGGGTGTCAGGGTGGACAGTATAGTACGTTCCGATGGGGCCGAGATCGGTTGCCATGTTCCTGCCAGCTAAAATCCACCTTTTCGTTGACTATTACGGGTCCAACTCAATACAATCAAGCCGGCTACGATAGACACAACTGACAAACTCAGAACGAGCCGAGCTGCGGCATCGAGTGTGTAAAATTAGGAAACAGCAGGAACAAACATGGAAGATTCATGGACGAACTAACTAACTAGCAGAAAAGAGCCCATTGTTCCGTGTTGGTCTGAAAATTCAGATTACATCGTTCTATACCTTACACACCGATTCGATGTAGACAGGAATGGAGCAACACGATAGATAGTTTTTTCGAGGAAAACTTATGAGGAGAATCCTGCTATGACAAATAGGTGCTGACGGTAAGACGCTGCGAATATTGTTAGAGAATTTATAATTATAATACTAACGATAATAGTAATCTCTGTGGGTCCCAATGTGCCTTTTTGGGGTCAAAAACGAAGTTGGAAAATAAATGATTGAATGATAAAAATATGTTGTGCATCTATACGTTGGGCACACCATAAGTGGACGCCGATGCATATAGAATGCACGTGCCTTTTTAGTACATGCGATTTAAATTATGGTAAAATTCGTTTGTTGAAAAATAAACTTCGATTTCACTGAACGCGTTTTTAAAATTGTTTCATGCACGTATTTACATTCGCCTAGAAAGCACGGAGCAAATGATTGCATGCCAGCGACAAGTGTGAGTATTATCTAGTTTAGCGTTTTGTATGTGGTTATCGCGGAATGCTCTTTTACAGCCAGCTTTCGGTTAGTATGCAAAGAGCACATCTGCAGCCTGAGCCTAGGAAGGACAAAAACTGGGCTATTGTCCTGCAAACCCGCCTGCGTTTTCAGGATCATGCTTCTCTTTGTAGCTGTTTGCTGGACGCTCTCATCAACGATGACTACAACAGCAAGCTCTTTCAAACGCACTATTAGACTGTAAAATTCATCGATTACGGTAAGTTAGTTAAGCGCGGAAAATACAAGCGGAAGCGTGATAAAGGGAGAGCCGTTAGATTAGATGTGTGGGCGTAGGAAACATTTCAAAGCAACAAACAACACGTCTGCTTTGACAAAGGATCGTTGAGATACACTGTAGCATATTCTAGAAGATGTCAGAGTTTTGTTCGCTTTCAGCTATAGATATATACCTATGCATGTATGTATATGCCAGCAATATACAAGAATATGAAGCAGAAAAAAGAACACGTTATGTGAATAATAAATAAAAGTCTAAAGAAACATAAAAAAAAAATGTAAGCAACTGACAGGGGACAGAACACGGATAAGTAATTTAATTTCCCATCACATAACTTAAGTGCATACAGCCTAAAAATCGAGTGCGCCTCGTTATATTTCACAAGGTTATTACAAGATGTCTGATTACATGAGAGATTGAAGTTACATGAGTTAGAGACCTATATATTGCCTCTTGGTAGCGCAATGGGTAACGTAATTGCTTGCTAAAATTGAGAGACCCGTCCTAGTCGCTGGGCACGAACATACTTTGTTGCATGCTGAGAGCTAGCCGTCTGAACTAATACCCAACGATTTAAACACTGGAATAAAATCACGATATCAAGTAGTTTGTTGACATGAGTTATCAATTAATTTAAAAGCAGTCTGTTCTTTGTTAACGGCTATAAAAATTCTATTTAAGTCTGAAATATTATATCAAATATGATTTCTTTAGTAAAAGAGAAGATGTCTATTTTTGTTGAATCGGAGTTGTCCTAAATAGGCGTAAGTAGCATTTAGTGCACACTGTATATAGTACGTGGACTTTACTTACAACGCATACTACTGCGCTTCGTCGACAGTGATGATTCCGACTTCAGAACAACTCTGATCAGCTAATTATTCTCCGCATCAATTAGTGAATTGCTCCAACCAATGACTATGTTTAACAGTTCTACAAGCCTCAATATGCTTTATTTTTTTTGCTCTTGTTAACAGAATATTTAATAAAATGTTTATGCTTCCTTCGTCTGCATCAGCAATCCATCATTTCGGAGTGCGCATTGAGTTCCATACTTCGGAGAGCGGTAAACGATTGCGCAGGAAAATTTCTTTTATTTTAATTAGTGTTCTTCTTTTAAATAGTTTGTTCTGTTTATATCCCCGCTACCATCTTTTTCGATGGTTGTCCGACACTCGCACTCACATTTTCCGTTACTCTCTCGCTCTCTCTCTGCCTACCTACCTACTTAGCATTTCCTTCAAGAGTAAACCTCATGTCTCTCGTCAGACTTGCACGAGCGCACTCTCACATGTCGTTACTTTAAGAATGTTGTGACGACTTCTGCAATTGCCATAGCGGGAGCAGCTGTGGGCACTGACGGGCGTAATCTAATAATTTACTCCGTTTGGCGAGCATTTCCTTCGCAGAAGTACACGCGATGTGATCTAGAGAAACGTGTCAGATTTGCAGATGACACTTTCACTACGAAGAGGAATCCTCCGTCTTCGTCGTACCGATACGATGCAGCTAGAAAGAGGCCAGGAATAAAGAGAATCGAATTTGTAACGGTGGAGATCCGGAACAAGGCAAAGAAAACACAAAGGAATAGCTTTGTTATATTACCGATTTGGCGTCTAATCTCTTGGGAAGACACTGCGGCAAGCGGACCTGCGCGAAGTCAGCAGTCTTGTTTCTTCAAATGCAGCTTCTGTAGGAGCAGAAGCGCGAATACAATGTAGCAGCCTCGCCCAAAAAACAACTCGTCTGTAGCGTTTTTAGACAGTGATAGTCTTTCTCACTTTGATAGTCGTAGAGTGTACTCAAGACACGAGCATGCTCTTTTGTTCCTAATGTATTTATTTTATTCGTTCCTTCTCGGAAATAATAATCAATCTGACATGTAGCACTGTGATTACAACACATTGACGTAGCTTGCGCAGGTTCCACGAACGGAGAGGTAACGTTAACACCAACGCGATCCCGCAAACCGCCGTAGCAGGGATTCGGTGGGGTATGGACCAAAGCTGCCAGTGTTACCGGACGGACGTATACGTGCTGGCAAAATCATCTGTAGGCTAACCAGTAAAACTGTTTGTCGTAGACGGACTGTCATTCGTGTTCTCCTTCATAGTTGAAATCGATTTAATATTGTTTTCACTGCCTCGACACGTGAGCGTCGCTGGTTTATCCTTTGAAATACATTTCATTATTGAACTATCGAGCTTCCATAAGTGACTTCGATAGTTCTTCACAACCGCTTTCGTTGTCTCGATATTCGCGTCGATTTCGCTTCTTTCCTCTACACGACTAACGGTTAAACTAGACACATTGTGTGTAACACTACCTCATGATGGTTTCGTTAAAAAATATCTGCTTGACCTTCTGCCTACGACGTATCACGTAAAGCATAAACACTCTATAAAACAGCTTCAAAGGACGCACTTCAATATTAAACTGCGTTTAGACCTTGGTTCGACAGTTGCGGAAAGAGATGTCAGCTGGCAGATTTCCTATGGATCCAAGCACGAACATTAATTTGCCGCTTGGCCGCGCTGCTTCGGAGCACACGCCGTCCGGCCGAAACCTGCGTAACAGAGTGATTCACCCGGTAAACGACAACCCGTCGCAGTTCGACCACACCGAAAAAGCGATCTAAAAATATCTGTAAAATCTAATGTCCCGTCTAGGAGGGAGCGATGGTTTACTCGTATTTTAACTGCAGTAATTGGTATTAATGATGATAGTAATAATAAGCATTGGCTTTTTTAGACTTGATTCCTGCACATACGTAAACGTACACCACAGATTCTCGATGTCCATCATCAAACCGTGTTCAGTAATTGCGCCAAACGAGCTACAAGCAGTTTTTGGGCTTAAAAAGATATCAGTGCGGATGATCGGTGGCAATTTAGAACGCAACTACATAATGGATCGTTTATATACGACACTAAATCGTTTGTGGACCTGATAATGAAAATAGGGCAAAATGACTTCATCGTGAAAATTCAACCAATATATACATTGGCAAGTTAAGACGACATACTTGAAAAAAGGTGTCTGCTCGAATTGATACATAAAAACGAATTATTTTTTCTTTCAAAAACAGACCGATTGCCATTTAAACGGCATCATTTATACAGATTTGGTAAAATGGTTTTCTTCAGAATTCTGATTATCTCTGACATAAATCTGATACTACGCACCATTATAGAAAAGAAGAACTCACAAACTGAATAATTCCGTACCTCATAAATGGATATAACGTCTTCGCAATTCATTATCAAGCCGTCAATACCGCATTCCGTCCCATCTATATACGATGGCCGAGCTATGTTTCCAGAGATTCCCTTAACGATTGATAAGAACCTTTTGCGTTTCAATTTTCCAGCTTTCTATATTCATTTCACGTGCGAGTGTAATCAGCGCATCGTTATGCAGGAGCATTATTTACTCAACGATATAAATGTGCATTTATTTAGAGAGTCGGTTTGTTTGACTTGTCTTCTTATCTCTAACGTTACTCGTGGGTCTGATGTTCAGGCATTGGCAAACATCGGTGTAGGAGCCTACGACGTACGCCCCATTGAGAGAACGGAAAAACAGTGACCGAGAAGTCGAACAATTGACAGCGGATAAGAATAACTGTCTACCCGACTGAAATCTAAATACGACAAAATGTCGCAGTATTCATAGGGTCATTTAAGAAAATGAACCCGTTTCCTACTGTTGCTCTGGCGTGTCTTAATCCTTTTGTTTTAAAAAAAAAAATATTTTTTTCGAAAAGTGCAGTGATAACAGCTGGTAGCGAGTGATCGTTTGCGCACTCCAAGCGGCCTTCGGTGGAGCCGCAGCGGTCTTACGAAAAAAAAAACGAGTCTTAGTCAGAGCTCACGCGACGGCACGCCTTCGACGCAGGCCAGTGGACAGGCGCGAAGCCATAGAGAAAATCGGAGACTAGACGGACCTATAGAGAAGGGTTGAAGTGGCAAAAAAATCTAAATTCGCTGTGTATATGGTTTTAGTTCGATGCTGTGAGCGAACAGAGTGAGTCACGCTGTTGACAGCTACACAAAACGTTTGAAGAATGGACCCAAGGCTGATTAATCGAACGACAAAAACAACGCAAAAAAATGGGATATAGCAATGTAAACTGCGATGAACGAATCAATTGTTGAGCTGATTGGGGAGAGTATACGTGCAGAAGGCCCACTTTTTCAAGACAGGTGTCCTAAAATCGAAATCAGATATGTTCTAATTTAACTGAATTCGTTCAGTACATCAATTGACTTGTTACACTTGGTTGGTATACGTTCATTGGTAGCCTGCAGAAATAGACTGATATACGCTAAGTCTAGAATCTCACTTTTCAACATTTAGCTAAATAAAAAATATTCTCTAAAGTACTGGAGTTATTGTCCAAGTTATTTTTGGTAGTTTTTTTTAAAATAACTTTCGTAAATATAGTAGGGCTGACAGTGGGCACCTTTTACGTGAGATCACCCACCAAATCGAGTATCTGAAACGTAATGAGTTAAATTTGATATGATATTATAGCCTGGCTATATGACACCGTAGTTTAAATACATATATTAGAAATTACTACGTTGTGTTTTGCAAAAAAAAGCATTTCAATTCATCGCAATTTACAATACAAACATCGTACGATACACGGCGCGCTGAAACGCTGGGCCCAAATGCCCAGTTACGCGTGACTCCACACATCCCTACCCAACCTTTGTATACTCCTCAATAAATAAAATAAACTAGGTGAATCAAGACATGCACCCCATTGTAAACTAGAGGTTTGGCAAACATTGATTATATAGACTCGTGACAGGTGGATAACAATTGAAAAGTAATTTACGAAAAAATTTAGAACTTGAAGACCAACTGGTGATTTTACTTCGGTCTTATTTTGTGACGTTATAAAGTTACTGGCAAATCCAGTATCAATTGTGAAAAATTTCGCAACCAAAGCATGTTGTGTCTCAGCCCTTGCCCTATGCTACTCATTCAAAATATATCAATATTTTCTCTAATTAGCTAGATTTTTTCCTTTAAATTTTGTAAAAATTACAAACACAAAGTTTCTTCTTCAAAGCTTCTTTCATTTTGTTCTAAATAATATGGTTTTTTGCCTCTAATTATATTTGAAAATTTCGGGCACTTAAGGCAAGCTGTTCGTGTTTGTGACTAGCTTTTTATAGAAGATATTAACAATATGCCGAACTTCAATGAAGATTTCTTCATAGAAATTTAAATTTAAATTAAATTAGACTCTCCGAGTATTTTAGTACAAGTAGATTCAGCGTCCGCATTATTTTATAAAACGTCTAAACATTGGATTTCTATCACAGAATATGTTCTAGGACAGCCTTGCAAACCATGGAAATGAAAAAGCAGCTCAACTTAGACGAACCGACGAGAACGCTCTTCTTTAGATAATGGGACTGTCAAAGCTGAACATAGTATCCCCGAACGTACGTACCAATATATAACTATCCTGATATTTCTATTCATCTTCATTTTCCTTACAGCGTTGTCTCCTGTAACCAATAGTAAAAACCAAAATCTCTTATACAATATTCACTGGTTGCTTCTGACGCTTTAACGGGCTATTCGTATGGTTGGCCTGTATACGGTGTATAATTAGCTTGCTTGCAGTGATACTCATGTCCGTCTCACATGTTCGTCTGACTCGATTCCTCCCTATATTTTACCCTCCTCGAAAAATATATCAGTGTTTTTGTTTTGTGGAGACAATGTAAACAGCTAGGACAGTGAGAACCCCGCTTCAGTGGCGAGCTCTGAGAGTTGTGTTCCGAAGCTTTTACTATGGGAACGACAACGCAGTAACACAGCCTTTACTATCATCACCAGCGGCCCTGCAGAAGCATGGGTAAAGGTTGTCACTCGTAAAAGTCATGCTCACAGCATCAGAGGTGAATATTATGATGGAATCATTGTCCTTGACGGCTCCGTCTTACAAGAAGCAATTGCCTTTTATGTCACGTGGGCCAAGTGGACTGCATCGCCTAGAGCGGCGGCGTCGGCGGCGGCGGCGGCGGCAAGTGGAACGGTAACGAGTCTCGACGTGAAGTGCTTGCAAAATTTTAAACATATGCAAAGAGAGAGAGAGCTTCGAGTCCTTTAACGCCGGTTTGAGGCCACAGCATGCAGTATGGTCCTGTGCGTGGCACGCAAAGTCGGCCGTCCTTCACTGAAGGATTCTGGAAGAAACAACGAACGATGTAAAACAATGAGACCCGAGCATCAACCGAACTGGTTAATCTTTGGGGGGCTCTTAGTTCAGATCATGTTTCCGTTACAGTTGTTGTCGTCATCGCTGAGGTAAAGTAACCTACCGGATCGGTTTCTCTCTTTGTTCATGAAAAGCCATACTCTACTCGTATGTTTGTTGCTTAAAAGTGGGATCCCACACCTTTATTGACTTGTGTATGAAACGACAGATCCTGTGGTTTTATGGGCGGTGATTAAGATGACAATGCATTCGCAACTACTCACGGTAAATTATTATCGAATGTAAATGGATTTGTAGTTATTGACGAAATCGTCTCACAGCTGGCTTAAATAAGCCAGTTCTTTATTTGTGATGATACCTCGACCACCTGTTTGCGGTTATCACTTGCATCTATAAAGTTCACTCTTTTCTCACCCGAAGTACACCTTAAATTTCTACTTATCTATGCACTAAACGTAGAACATACAAGCCCAGCACGTGCAGCTACATACGAAAACTAGACTAAGTATGGAAGCAGTCACCTGAATGTCACACAATGGCGCGCTGTTTTCTGCAGATAGCCTTCAGACTATCAGGGGCGTTATAGCACGTCAGTGACATCTGTGTTCAATTAGCACCCGAAAGAGACGTATGCGACCGCAAAAACTACTCGAAATGGTACACTGTCAGCGGGGTGGTTCAATTAAGGGATTGGCACGTTATGCGTTGCCGGCACTAGGCGAGGTCTAGACGTATTCTTCAGTCAGTAAGGCCTTTACCGGCTGGGTTTCCGAGCCAAAATTTGTACCTCTTCAGAGGCTTAGTACAAGGACAAAAAACGAATCGTGTGTTTTCACCATTCTGACGCTTTTTTTAAACGCCATCGATACGTGCCTTTCTTGATTAATGAACGTTTATGAGAATAGCTTATTGTATATTTGAGGAAAATTATAAGTGTTTATAGTTATGTGAATTCTAAGCACCATTGGATAGCGCTTAAAGATGTTCAGCCTTGGCCGTCCTATACATTAGATAAGCATTTTTTAATGAAAACGTCTATGAACAGCATGACATTGACAGTCATTAATAGCGCAGAATTAATAGTCATGATAACGTCCAGGCGTTTCGTTAACTTATAGCTATTCGGTGCATACTATATGAAGTGCCTGCTAAACTTAATAACAAGTGGTAATCTAGGTCCGAATTTGGGTGTAGGCACACTTCGTTTCGTGCTGGGAGCCAGCTGTCTGAAGCAATGTCTAACGACTTACCGATACAGTATAAAACGAGAGTAAATTAGATACTAAGGTTCAAAATTTGCGAGTTTCAGTTCTGCAAAGTTTCAAAGTAACGATTTAATTTTTGTCTGAAAAAGCAAGAAGTAAGTAGTTCAAGCTCGGTTAACAAGATATACTATACGACATATGTGGCTGAACAAATAATCGAAGGACTAACCTTGGGCTGGCCTATGAACCTATGAGCAGCGGTGAACAAAAACATTGCAATCTACATTCGTGGCAGCAAACATTACGCGCTTAAGAAAAATGTTTCCTAGTTAGGGCACAGGCTGAGGAGCTAGATAAAGCTTTGTGCTTTTTCTCCTTTGTACGCTTCGTGTTAGCAAGATATTCTAAAATAAAACTCCTATCACCTATAGCAGATAACATACTCCACCGATGCCTTCGTAAGATCATAGTACGCTACGTGAAATTTGGTCTTTAAATGAAAAAACCCGCTTCACAAACACTAATCGAAAAGTTTTGCAGTTACTTGAACTGAACTTTTAGCCAGCAGTTGCCGTGCAAGGTTTCCAAGTATGTTTGGGACAAATTTCTGAACTAAGATAGTCCATGTAGGTAGGGAGGCGTGGAAGAATCATAAATACTCAATTAGTATCATTTGTATAACAGTTGAATCCTTTATACTTCTGTATTATACCAGTAAACAGGAAAGAATTCGGCATAAATACGTAAGCCGTATCTTCAGCGTAAATGCCCAAGTTGGTGCATCATATAGATAGCTCGACAGAACATCGTAAATACTAACCTGCACGACTCGTCTACCTTCTTATCACTCGCCCACACATTTATAACGGTGTAAAGTCACCATCGTCACCCTTGTCTTCCGGAACGTTATCCCGATTTGTCACGACTATCAAAGTCCTTTTTCCATTACGTTCAGGACAATGCCATGCAAACCGAGCCGTCAATAGACATCATTCTTACAGCAAGCTCCCCCTTCCGCGAACTGAATTCATATCTCACCTATTCAGGATAATGCGTTCAATAAAATTTGGCCGCCCCAGGGTCTGGTTCCCTGCAGGCTTTACCCGATTCTTCATCTTGTCCATCCCAATGACTGCCAACATCTAGCCAATACGTATGCCTTTAATACGTAGTGTAGTAAACTCTGCGCGCCATTGCTATGGATAAGTAGGGAGTAACTGCGAAAAGGATTCACAGCGATGCGGAAACACATTTATCGTCGTATCCGGCATCATACTAAAGGTAACGGTCTGAAACAGACAGACGAAAAGATTGCACATCTTTCGTATCAGGTCAACAACCTCAGATATTCCTGAGCCTGATGGAGAAGGAATGCGTCGATCAGTAGAAAACAGTAAGAACCGTTGTCCTCATAGCATATTTTCTTTTCACTTTTTGTATGCTAATGCCGTAATTTGTGCCTTTATCGCTGAACCATTTTAGATTGAAACGCGTACGTTTTAGCGTGAGAATTTTGTGCTCTGTTTTCCAGTGTACTCGGAGCTTTTGGCTACCGCATAGATGCAAGGTTAACAGTGTATGTACGTACGGGTGTAAATTAGGCAGATACTAAATAAAACTGAACAGTCATCTGACCGCTAATCTATAATCAGAGACCATACTACATTTAAGCGCTCATGTGTATTCTTTTTTGCTTTATGTTATTTTTGCAATAGTTACATACGGACGGGGAGGGTCGCGAGGGAGGAAGAACTGATAATGGCGGTTCTAGCCCTTTTTCGTAGAATTGTCAAGGTAACCATGACTTAGTTCTTCGATGCTTCGAGCAGACTATCGTCTAGAAGGGAAACCAAACATATACACCATGGCAAGGTTTGAACACCTTTGTTGAAGAGGCTTTTTTTTATCGAAGCATCGGACACATCGTCATCAACAACTACGATGCTAAGATGCCGACGGTTCAAGTAGAAAACTGTTCCTTATCTGAACAAGTATCCGCCGCTCGAGTGTAAAGTGTTTACCGGTTCAAGTAGCTAACGGCCGGCCCGGGGTACCGGAAGAAAAGATGACAATGCTATTATGAGCTGGTTTCAGCCTATTCTTAGAAGTCTACTAGAATTTGACGCCCTATACGTGTACAAAAAGGCTGTCCGACCTTCGTGTCAGTGGACGGGGCAGCGAAAGCGACTTCTACGTTCATCTTTGCTTGGATAACAGAGCGAAATATCTTGAGAATGTTTTCTGTTTTTCCTCTATCGTATCCTCGAGACCAATCCTCCGATCCGATCATTTCCGTCATTTTCTGTTTCGTCTATCGTTCCGCCTGGCCGCTGTCGACGATGATCTAGTGGCAGATCCTCCTTGATTCTCGATTTGGCGGCAAAGACAGCGTCCGTGAAAGGAATGTGTTTGTCTCGTTTGGGCGGCATCGACGATGCCTTCGAAGGCACAGGAACAGGGAACGGGGACAGGGAACGGGGACAGAAGAGAGAAAAAAGGTTCTCCCCTTGACACGTGATTGCCATGTCATTTGCACTTTTTCAGAAACGGGACAAGACAAGGGAAAAATAATTAAAACAAAAGGGGTAGAAGATAGCTTATAATTTTATGTTGAATTTTAGCAACAACGGATACTAAAACAATATACCTAAATATCATTGAGTCTATTATCGGGCAACTTTATGAGCGCACTGAGTTGAGCGTATTAAGCTTTTCAAGTTTAGAGTTTTGCGTAGTTACATATACAAACTGATCGTGTTTCTCAATTGATCTCGAGAACAAAAAATGTGCAAAAAATATGAATCGTAGGCGAGATCACAGGAAATTTAGTGGCAGTTTCGGATTTATTATTTTGAAGACCTCGGTATAAAGTTGGCCCACTTCTATTTTTCATTCCATTCAATAAAACCTTCACTTCGAGCAAATATTGCTTTCATCACCCTTATTTCGGTTAGGTTAATTTTTTTTTAGTATTATGATTGGTCTTGTGGGATTTTTGATAGTCAGTGCTGCTTCAGTGGGTTAGTGATATAGGCTTTGTATTGCAAAACTTTTCGTAAATATGGTTATCAAGCCATACGAATGGCCATAGGAATGTTTGCCGGTTTGATTTGTTTTGAAAAATACTTTGTGCGATATCGTTCTTTGAGCACCTGAAACAATTATGTTTGATTAATTCTAAGAAAATATATTTCAAAACGTCAAGAACTGTCAAGTATTTTTTAAAATGTCCCGAAATTTTCAAAAATACAATAGGCTATTTGAGATATTGTCCAGTATCATAGACTATAATTGACTCTTGAACAAATTTAAAATCCATATTTGCATATATAGTTTTTCAGCGATTGATTCCACAAGCCTAATTCGTAAATTAATTCCGAGCATTCATCTTGGCTTCAACTGAACCTTTTCCAGGAAGTATCATTTAGACATGATTTCGTGCAAGAATCTATTTGATATTATCAATAAAAGTAACACGAGGTAATTATAAGCAGTTGTTGTTCACAACAAACTATGTAAGGCAAGTAGTAAACAATTAAAAACGTACGTATGTTAGCGCAAGCTACTTACGTATTTAACAAAAACAATTATTTGTCATATATCCATGCGCTTCATTTTGTGGACGGAATGCAATTGGTTTTATAGAATATTTATGGCGAAAATTTATAGAATTTTTCCATATTTTACCGAGCTTTCTCGTCACGAAACCACATCACGCACATGCGTGACGAAGCTGTCATTGTTCACATCGAGATGTATCGAAAATACGTAGTCGAGGAAGTAAGTGATTCGCTTCAACCATCGATCGCGCAACAACGCGATAATATGCACATTTTACGTCTTGTTTTTCGAATTATGTCTTTGTTTGGCGTCATTCCATCTTGCATAACCTGTCTTCGACGATTCGCAACGGTCACGCGCACAACAGAACCTCAGTGTAAAACATCATCCCGTTCTCTGTCGGCATGAGCCATACCCATCGCAAAATGCTATTGAACGTGAGGGAGTTCCTGTGCAACAGGGGAAAACTTAGCCCACGATGATCCTGGAGTCTGCTGCCATAACGATACATTGAAATGAACTTGGCTGGCTTTCTGTTCTCCGTCAGTCCAGTGTTGCTGACGGCCAATCGATCCCGTCTTCATAGTGGCATCTGACCTTAGTTGTCGAAAACGCTCAGTACCGATTAACCGTCAGTCAACTAGTCAATTATTGAGATCCCAATTTCTTATAGGATGATCATAAATTTTTGGCTAAAAGTTTATTTCCTAGGTTGTAGTTTGTTCTAATCGACAAAGCGTTATGCAAGCTTATTAATAAAGGTGAAATTCGCAATGCAATCCGTAGGACTGACTGTCTTGTTTAGCAAGCACGGTGACCACAGCAGCCTGGTCCGATTAAAGCCAATATTACAATGGTTCTGCCTTTTTGTCTGATAGTACTAAACGCTACGTGTGTTTCCTTGACGCTCACATAGAACGGCTGCTTCCGCTGCCTCTTTTGTGCACGACTATAAAGAGAAGCAAATCGCAGAACGGATGAAACAGTCGATTGTAGGCAATGCTGTTTAACAACAACTGAAAAAAGCTCTATGAAGAGAAAAATTTCCTATAATAACAGTTCTAAGCGATACAAACTAGACAGCCCTTATCAGATCGTCTAGCTTGGCCACGTTAGTATGTATGCCTATGACGTACTTTTCAATTATCCTTTCAATTGGTCAAGCTTCGCTGCAATGCAGATACACTATATCTTGATTAAAACATTGCCTTGGTATCTGATTGTTACATACGGTGGACTATATTGTTCTGTTATATTCTAGAAAAAAAAGCTAAGTACCAATATAGTACCTAGATTTCATACTGCAGAAAGATGCGTAACCATAGAACTCTTCGTTTCAAGAATATGATGCCGGTCGTCTTTCCATGCTTCGTTTTATTGCTAATATTATTATCCTGTTTTCATCATCTTACTATTATTAGTATACTATTGATATGAATTAGAACGCTGCTCAGACATCCATGTAGTAGTAGACTCACGTCCAATGGATCCTTTACACATGTAAACCATCTTCGGTTTTTTCGCGTTCTACACATATTTGTATGTTTATAACAAGCAAAGGATCTACATTTGTCTATCCTAATGGAGCAAGTCTGTAGTTGTATGCTTGTTTCGGCTTAGCGAAAGAAAAGGCTGGCTGGCCTTCGAGGGCTATATCCGAGGTCATGTTTACCTTACTGATTTACTCCGCAATCACACCTGGTAGAATCCTGACAATCAAGGATTATGTCTTTTCAAAGCTCGCGTTCAATTCATGTTCAAGATGTACTACCTGTTCGGAAGCTTAATGTTAATTCTAAGTCCCGAACGTTTCTGGAAGCTAACGGATATCGCAAAGAGCGTATTTTCATATACGTTCTCAGCCCAATGGCATGATCAAATGTTGCCACAGAGTTTTGTCCTTACACGAATGCTACCTCGTACGCTAACGTCTCGTCCACGTTCAGCAACTGCTAGGCCCAATAGAAAGCTTCTCAACTTTTCTAGTACAACGCCAGAATGGTTTCGAGCCAACTGGGACGTTAGTTTATGCCATGCTGAGCGCTTGAGCTACACCAAGATGATATTAGAACCTAGATACCTGTATAAGGAGGCACGAAGTTCGATGACGCGTAAAAAAATACTAAACTACGGCTGTAGTCAGATAAAATTGATCTAGCAATAATTATAATAATCATGACTCGTTGTACGTTTTTCGTATAAACGTTTGGAAATGCGAAAATGAATTTAATGGATTTAGTGCCTATGGGACGTCTGCGGACACACCTACGAACACTTCAAATAGCCTGATTGTTGCCCGTGACTTTCAGTTGTTTGTCGCATGGGAATTAAGACGCCATCGATCGTCTTACGCAAATCAGAGTTTTTTTTATTTATTGTTTCCTTCACAATCAGTTCTCGAAACAAATCCAATAGTTGCTTCCGCCTGATTTCCCCACAGAGTATGCTGTTTATAGCGGTTTTAAACATGATTAAATTGATGACATGATCCAAATGTTTGCATTTGTTTCTCTAATGCATTATGTACAGCTCTCATTATGATCATTTATCAAGTTCAGCTAGGGTGATCCCTTAATCAAGGCGTAATTGAACACGTTTGAAGTCCTCTTCCAACCAAACATATCAAAAAGGCAGCTTTGCATCATTGTTATACAAGCTAAAATCAACAGAAAAATCGATGACTGTCTATAGGAAACAGAATTTAGTTTAAAGACGTTCTCTGTTGAAAAAGGCGTGCGCCCACAATGTCGGCATCTTCGTAGATCTTCGATGATACCATTTACGACTTCGCGCACTGACTGGATTAGCCGTACATCGCATATGGCGTAAGCGGTTGGACCATTTGAGTTTCTTGCTGGAAGAATAGCGAATAGTTAAAGAAGAAAAGCAATACATATTACGTACATACGCACCACAAGCATTGGCAAGTGCGCTGCAAAGCTGCCTCTGTCGACACAACATGTCCAATAAGAACGCCGAGTTTAATGAAAAAGGGACCACCAGAGACAAATGTCTCTGGTGGTCCCTTGAGACAAAAAAAAAAACGAGCTGACATCACAGTTAATTATCGCACGTTAGAGAAACAGGCTGTGTGAGAAAAAGGAAGACGGATTGTTGTTTATGCTTATTTGAAATCTTTGTTTGCCTTAGCTTGCCTTTATGTAGAAACCTTTGTATATGGATACTGTCACCGGCTCCCGATATTATAGTGTAGAATAATTCGTATGGAATACTGTCGCTTTTCTCCATAGATGTTGATTTGAAAGGCACTTGCGGGAAACGGGGTACTTCCTCTCATATTGAGCTCTTTGTTCTGTACGGGTCCTCTACGGTGCAGTAAAGTTGGCTTTTAAGGGGGGCCTTCTTACTCGTTCGCCAGTTACTGTCAGCCTAGCAGCGTATTGGCTGGCCAAAAACAGGCGTTCGAGAAGGCGAACCAAGAAAAAAGGTGTTAGGGTCTGTAGACGCGTGACGTTATGCAATTAACGAACTAAACGATCGAACATGAAATAAATAATTGAGGTGGTCAAAATATAAGCTGCCAGCAATTCCCATGTATCCACATTAGAAGTAACGGATACTTTAATCGAAAATGTTTTTATTTATGCTGCAGAAAATTAGTTCTTACGTAGCGCCCATCAAAATGGTATTATCGTTTTAGAAAGGGTAAATTCATTAGTCTTCAAGTCTGTTAGAACCTAGCCAGGATCCAAAGTATCAAAGGAAAAATCTCTCCGTTCAAATTTCATCGCTTCGCGTGCATGTCCTGAAATTTCAAAAGTGTTATGTAGAATTAGACCTAACAAAGCCTTTTCAAACTAGAACTAGATGCAAGTGTTTGCCATTTCTTACAAAAATATCTACAGGACCCTTTCTCTTCGTTGTTTTGTTTCAGATACATGTTATTGTCGATCATGTACAGGGACATACACAAGAAAAAGACAACAGTTTCACACACGGCTACTATCAAAGGTGTCAATTTTTGGCTACCCTTTCATAAGGTTGCGTAACTTCTCAAGTAATGAACAGCCCGCACTCGGTTATGATAAACGTTATAAAAATAGAAATTGGCTATGGATTTTAATTGATTCGACATTTATTGTAAATTTAAATGAGGGAAGGCTGTAGGTCCATTTATAATTATTGGCGGATTTAATGAATTAAAAGTGTTCGAATCTCATTAATTATCGTAGGACAAGGTAAATAATTTTAGAAGATACGATAAGTTTGTTTCGAACGAGGGGATTGTCCCTCTGGGCTCAAAAGCGATATCAAACATTCGACGCGAGACCACCTTGACTCAACTGTTCAAGTCAACAATAGAATGGACGTAGTACCCCGTAGGATGTCTAGTCGTTTTCATTGGTATACTGGCCGGCCGCTCCCGCAGCCGACGACTGGCGCGACGTCCGCCGGAAACGTAGACCACTGCACTTCCGTTCTGCTCGCGTCAGCCTTAACATGGCTGCTAGTCTCCTCGTTACTCCTAGGGCATTTGCAATACCTTTCTTCGTGAGGTGATATCTAGACGAATCATTAATACTGTACGAGAAAAAATATGCAAACTATTTTTTAAAGTTGCTAGGTTATTATAAAAGAGAGCAAACGACACCTTCAAGTTCGTCTAATAATTGTTGACCGATAATTGCAGTAACAATGGCTTGCTTTATTCGTCAATGTTTTGCATTTATATAGGAATTCAGGATCTACATCCCGTACATTCAAATGTAAGTGGATTATAACGTAACCTCGTATGTAACAACAGAAAGTAGTTCTTCTTATCGTCCTCAGATACAGATTTGCTCGTTATTTTGATGTACTCACTTCTTCTTTCATTGCAGATTTGCGAAAGACGTCTGTTGATGATGACGATAATGTTTGGCAAATGGAAACTGTAGGGCGACCTGATTAGAGGAAAGCTGAGGTATATCGTAAGTAGAACATACTGCATTTGGCGTAACTTAGAGTAGTTACTACGGTACAAATGTATCGTTGGAGCGGACAACCTTAGATCGCTCAATTTGGATTACTACAGAATATCGCCGCCATCAATGAGTTGTGGTCTCCGGCAGTTCCATTCTTGCTGTCCTCAGAAAATTCGTATTACGACAAATACGAGTTTTTAGGTTCTTTATTTTGCAGTCTCATTTGGTACTTATGCCCTCTGGTAAAAAGGGTACTCTGCCCTTAACCATCTTGTGCCTTAGGGTTCTTTTCGTATGTTGAATTCGACAGAAGTCACTTTGCGCCTCTTCAGCCAACCTTGAAGGTCCCTAATCTATTTTAGTGTATATATAGTTCAACACATAGGTCAGATCTATCTTATGAATCTTCCAATAATAATAATACAATAGGTATTTTGACGGGAGAATTACGGAAGAAATAGCGAAACCGAAAATGGTTGCTTTTACATATTGTAGGGAAGGGATAATTGTTCACGTCGATAGTTTTTAATGATATTTTCCTATGCTAATGCGATTGGCAACTGGCTTAGTACGTTTCGTTGCTCTTTATGTATCACTTAATCGCCATGTTGAAAGCCCCTCCTACTTAACCTATTAAGTAGGAGGGGCTTATTATGTTCCTTTCTTTCTATTTCGAGAACCTATAGAATGTCTCAAAGTCACGTGTTTGCAGCAGCATCATCAGCATTCGATAAAGGTTTGGCGAATGGAAGTACAGTCTGTGACGAAATATTAACGTCTCCTTCTGGCGTTCTCCTAGCACTCGTGTTCTATCTAGCAGTACATGGGTCTATGGTCATATCCGGCGACTCAAAGATATGCTCTCTTGTTTTTAGTACCATACGTTACACTGCCTTAAATTCAATGACAGCTGTGTTTTCCGTACTCAAAGCTTCGTGCAATGGTCAGCTAGATAAGCTTTAGGAGACCGATTTATTAGATTTGATCATTATATAGATAGAAAATACTGTCAAATCCTGGTTAGTTTTTTGCTACGTAACAGTTGCCGAGCATTAGACACAGTAAATTTTTCGTCTTCACGCTATTGGGTGCGCTTGCACGTATTCCTTTACAAGGATACAAGTATCCTTGCGCCACCTAGCTATCTGCGCATCCCCCATCAACGTGGCTTCCGTTCTGAAAAAAAGTGTGTTAAAGTGTAGGGACACAAAGTGGACGGGGAGAGGATTTCAGTCCAGATTTCCGTCCGTTCAGCTCGGCTTGTAGGGAACAGTGCTGGGGAATGCTTTTTTTCTCTTGATTCCTGGCGCCTTATGGGATGGTGGCTGTATAGTGCTGCCTAGGCGTTGCGTCTGCTGCTGCATTGGCGGAAGTATGCCTCTGCTCTTGGAACTCATTTCCGCCGTTGTCCAGGAAAGAACGGGCAACGCCTGCCGAAGGAGGACGAAGTCGAGTGGAGGAACAGGGCGACAGAAAATGTACAGAGAAGGCCAACAAAGGAGAGGAACTGTAGCGGAGACCACCAGACTGTCGTTAGATGCTCAACGCTAGCCGCTAGACACTAGTTTGAACGCAACTGCTGTCGCAATTGCCACCATTGCCGGTTCAGTTACGTTTGTTTCTTCTGTTTCACTTACTGCTGTTACCGATGCCAATAATACAGCTAGCACAATCACTGCGGTGATGTGGGCGGCTGCTGCTTTGAAAGCAAGCGCTACTACCACAGCTGACTTCGGACATTGGAAAGTTCAAAACCTTAAGACAAGACCTCTGTCGTCTGTAGGCTTCAAACGCTTCATATCAAGCCTAGGGTGAGTTGACCACTTTGTCACGCTCTGGATCAGCAGAGACCAGCGTCCAGGCCTGATCTGCTCTGTTTCCACCGTACAGGTGAGACAGTCTCTTTTTTGCTGCTTGTTTCTTGTCTTAGTCGGCTTTTTCCGTCATGCGGCAGGCTAAAGCCAGGAAATGACCGCCAACACAACATGATTTTTTTGTTGGATCCGGCTAGACGACCTTAATTGTTCTCCCCATTTGCCGCTCATCAAACTTGCCTAAGCGGTTCGCTAGGTTCTCAGGAATTCGTGCTGAATGGTTGCCATGTTGTGCTAAATTGCTGGTTGCACGATTTTGATTAGTAGGACGGAAAATGGGACGCCGGTACCGGCGAATAGCAGTCAGGAAACGGCAGGCAAGTGCGAAGAAACGATGAGTATTGTTATCTGGGTACAACACTCCGCTTTAGTCACTACTGTAGAAGAGAAAAGAAGTCGTTTTTTGTTAGCCATACTTTGGTACACAACCGACATAACGTGACACGATGACGAAGTAAGGTCAGCTATTGTACTAACGTAACCACCTAATAGTTACATTACACAAACTGAATGTTACGTCTGGTACTGCCATTGAGCATTCCATCAAACAGCCGGCTTTTAGCACGAAGCGAAGTCTGTCCACGTTCGGGTTCGAACGCAAATGATCATCTATCACCAGACACACTATCCACAACGCCGTCACTAAGATACTTTACGCAATTTACACACGTGTGTATGAAAAAATTAACTTTTATAACAGTTATCTTAAGATCAAAAATAAGATTGTAGCTCATAGCAATAGAGGTTGTTGCTTTTGTTAGAAATTAAAATTCAAATTTTCGTGAGTGTATACACACAGGCATCAAAGATGGCAACAAACCAGCAAATTTCCACAAATGGTTATGGGCGCAGAACGTAGTCGAGGACTACGTTACCCTTATAGCAGTTAAATGCCAGGCTAGAAGCTTAGATACAATTGAGCTATAGAGAAGTGCGACCTGATACGTCAAAAAACAGCGTAATGGTTAAATGCCGTTACATATACCTATTGCAAATTACGAAGGACACCTATATGTATAGTCTATAGAAAATTCGTTGATAATCGGTCTTTTGTTTATACAAAACAATGGTGGCGTTGTGAGATTTTAATCGACGTTAGTAGACATTGTTGCCCAATAACATATCATTTTCTAGTTAAAAATTTATTTGAAAGTTTGTGTCCTCGTATAGAAATCTTTTTAGGTAATAATTAAGCGGGTGATGATTACTACTACCGAGATATTTTTCAGACAGCGAAGTCATTCGCAGTTTTGGTATAATTTCGAAAAATTACACAGTCACTACTTAAGTATGGAATGATCATCTCCCAGTCACTTCTAAGTTGGATTTACAAATAGAGATAGATATTTTGAGGCTAATTGCTAGCTTCATCACAAGCCGCAGCGTATAGACCTTACAAATACAAGAACGATCACATACAGTATGCGTAATGGTATGCCGGTAATATTACGCCTTAATGTTAACCATACATGCTGGCCATTGTCGACTGGCTTAATGTCAATTTCTAAACGAAATATCAGCGAAAACACCAGGAACTACTACCTACATATTGTTGTAAAAAATTCATTATAAATGCGAACAAAGATATATAGGATGTTTGAGAACGCGAGGTCAGGCGTCTTTACAATGATGCCAGGCGCTGAAAATTATCTTATCGCCCTTCGTGAGCTCTGTCAGCTCCCCAAACATTGATCCGTGGCTCTTGAAGCATCTTGTACTACTATGATCCATTCGAGGCTATACACATTAGTAGCAGGGCATCACTTAGCGTACGGGTGGGACTGAAACAACAATATTTATGAGTGACGACGGCTATGTAAAAAAGCCCAATAATACGAGATAAATTACTCTTTTTGTGCTACTAGCCAAAATATGCCTGACAATGCCGCTGTGGGAGAACGTCCTGGTACATCGAAAGAGAACACTAGTAGGAGCATTATCTTGTGTGTGTGTATGTGTGTTCGTTATAAAAAAAAAAAAGATATTACGTCAACATGTCCTTCAGCGCACGAAGTAAACGCTTGGCATAAACTCCTGTGGCCTTGTTAGAGAAACCCAGGTCGAACAAGCCCTATTGCAAAATACACGTCTAGCATTTCGTGTCCTGCTTGCCTCTAGTTTAGCCTGTTTTTATGTCGATTAAAAATGTGACCCTTTGATAAAATAACTAACCTACATATTTCTGCATTTTAGTATATTAAATAATTTCGACGGAGTGAATGTTAGGCAATGTTCAGCGGATTGCTGATAAAGAAGGGAAATTATTTTTGCTAATTGTCGCCTTGATCTGTTTTCATTCACTGCGCAGAAAACACAGAGGTTAGAACATAGGTCAACAGGAAAGCGTTCAGGAAAACACGCACATTTTCAATAGCCGTTGTACGTTCAAAACGTTTGATCGTGTGCAAATTGGCTCAGCTATCAACGCGTGCACGCCACCAGGCGTTTGCTTTTGTTTTATTTGTCTTTTTTGCGCTATTAATTAAAAGTCAGTATTTTATTTTCTTAAATATATCGTGTGTATTAACGAAAAATTATTATAGTGTTCGTGGTTCGATGACATTTATCGGCAATACAAGACAAAAACATGTAGTCTTATTTTGCTTAACGGAGGAAACTAACAGGAGTTGTTTGTAGAGAAATAAATTGTTCAGACATGAAGCAGCGCACATACATAAGAAGTTGCATATCGGAACTTAAACACTAAGAAAAAAGTTAAGAGTAATTCAGTAATTGTAACTACATAAAAATAAATTGGTGGACGCGTTTACAGGCACTTTGTTGTTCGCTTTTCGGCTTCTTTCGTGTCCTTAGCTTTTGCATTCCGTTGACTTGCGCACGAGCTACACGAAGTCTTAGGCGCGACGGAGTCAGGGAACCCCATTGTGCAGGACTGCGAGAAGGACCCCTCGTTCCCTCACATGGAAATACAAGCAAAACGTAAAGGTAGAAGGGAAGAATGTGGAAGCAGGAAAACTAATGGAATAACCAGCAGCACTTCTTCAGTCATATGTTAATAAGGTATTTTTTTCGTTCGTGAATATATCGTTTCACAGAGCCCAGCAGTGCCATGACGACTAGGCGATCGTGTTGGGTAATGAGGATCAGCTGAGATTAAAAATCTCTCTGTCTCCTATTATCCACAGGATGGCCGAGACCGTTTTCAAGGAACGAAGGACAGCAGGCCTTTGAAGGAAATGCCACCTCGATAGCATTAAGGGGCACGAACAGAAGCAGCGGCAGTGGCGACGGTGCTGGCCGCGCACTCTGCTCTGATAACGTTTTTAACGGTGAGCTGTGGCCGGCGGTGAACGGAGATAGCGTACAGTGGCAAAATCGACGGAAATGAAGGACACGTTCGCCCGCCGAGTGCCACGCCGGCCCCTTTGCTACTTAATCTGAATGAGAGAAAAAATAATAGCAGAACAGCGATATTTACGATTGCAGATAGAGCGAATATGCGTGAGTCCCAGACTAGTTCCAAGCAAAAAGCTACAATACGAGGAAAGACGTCCATACGCCGGCTTTTCCGCTGCACGTACGAGCACAATATGCCCTGTTCATTGTTCACTTATTCAAGGCAAATAATAAAATGAACCCTGTAACAAAAAAAAATACATGAAGAAAAACTAGATGCATCATCGTTACATTATGAGCGCTCCTTTTTGTGTCCTTTTGACGAATGATTACCCTCGATCGTCCAAGGGTAAAAGAGAAGCTGCCATGTTACTTATATATTGCTTTTGTGTGGAAAATGTATCGTTGAAAGATCCGTCTGCTTGATCAGGATTGCTGCAGTGCCTGCATAAACGCACCAAACTATACATTGCCACGAATTTTGACGCGGCCAAAACGTTCAATACGTTATGCGGATAATATTAAGTTCGTGCAGATGGACTTGTGCTGCTTAAAAAAGTATTTTTAAAAAAAAAAATAGTTAAAAAGTATAAAAAAAGTAATTTGGTTTTGCTGTGTAAGGCTAGAAATAAGAACGTATGTGACCTACGGAATATGATGAAATATAGCATCACTGATATTGGTTAACGGGCTAATCCTACGTAAAGGACAGTGTGCTGTATCTGTTAAGTAGGCGATCCTTGTCTGGCTCTCTTCCCCCTTTCTGGCGACCAGAAAGTTCTCTTGATTTCTCATATTAACATTTTCAACGATCTTCTCTTTCAGATCTTGTTGTGACCTATTTTATGGCCGTCATCAAAACATACGGAGGTGATCCGACGTAACCCATTCTAGCCAGCAACGTGTTAGCTATTTATAATCGTCAAATCTAATAGAGCCGAATCGTTTATAAAGCTTGTTGTCCCCAATGTTGAATTCACTTTACATGCGACCAACACATCGGAGCTGCCGCAAAGGAATATTTTTCGTGGTTACATTGACATTTTTTACTAGGGCTGTATTTCCAAGGCGGAACGACGATTTTCAGTTTAGCGTCAAGCAAAGCACGAAGCAAATCAACTACATGCAGAATAAATATGTCAACTGTAGATCATTTCGCGCTATAGTGCGTTTTTCTGTTAAAGGGGAAAAGACCTACTATTTTGGTTCGTCGGCTGCAAAACCGTGGCTTTTCTCGACTGGTCACTAATCGAGTTTACAGTTTCCTGATAAAAATGCACAAACGACTACAAACAAGACGAGTGGACAAATGTTCGTGAGTGTATTCAGATTGCAGTACAAAGGATACGTAAAAAGGTTGGCTCGACTAGATGTCAATCAACAGACATTTTTTTTTTACTATTAGAGATGACAGCCGACAACATACTTTGAGCAGACAGATTTCCGGGGCGATCTAAGGCTCCAACCAAAATTCTTGTGTTATAATGAATGCGGTTCGAATGAACTTACCATGGAAAAATATGACATGTTTACAAAATGAGTACCAATATTCAGTTACGATCTGCTCGAAGTAAACAGATGTGGTCGTATTCAGTAGTGGCGCTTTAAGTGACAAACATCGGATAGTTTTAGAGAGAACGCGCCATTGCGGAAACGGTCCTTATTATAGTATCTATTAGCTACATGGAGCTCTTGCACATAGTCGACTGTTTATGTAAGTTTTATTGCATTGCTAATATAAGAATTTGGTGTTCGGCACGAACAGACCAAGCACACCGATGAAGGGGTCTTTCTGGCGAAGACTGTGAACAGTTTTGCCTTCATTCCGGCCAAGACTTTGAAAACGATGGTGAAGCTTTATGAAAAGCGGACCTTCTAAGCGACTGGCTGTTGAGATATATAACATGGAACGTTGCAGGAAACAATGTGTCATGCGAGAAAGGATTCAAAATCATGACACTGAACAGTTCCGCGTGATATGGGCAGTTAGGGAGATATGAAACAGCTAAGGGTATTTTTGAATTACGGAAAAAGTACATCTGTTCGATTAACGTTAAATTTGATAAGAGTGAGTTATATATTATGTATCCGTTCCTGTCGAAGGCTATAATTAGGCTCATAAATAACGCTGAATATGTAAAAAAATAAACTATAACGCCTTTAGATATTTTAATTTTCTGTTGTAAAAATTAAGCAATTAGAAAGATTTTATGCCTATGCGTGACTTTCTGAACACGTTCAAAGAATTGTAAATCCTACGAAGAGTTGCATTACTTTTATGTGCTATCTGCAAGCCAACTTGCACGATCCTCGTAGATGCCATGGAGCTGCTTATAAATAAACCAAATATAGTGTTAACTGAAATCGGCTGCACCAATGAACCGATCCAAATAGCGCTACGACATATCTATATAAAAATAGCGTACTGACGTTCGCTCTAAATGCGGTACCGTTTATATTCTAATCTGTTCTGCTTTCTTAATGCGCGTCTTCACGAAAGTAATAATACGTCTTCTTTTCTGCCATCGCACGCTTCACATCTGGCTCACTTGTTTGACGTCAAAGCTTTCCTTTAGTTTCACTTCGCAACCCACGTTCACATTGGTGTAAAAGGATCAGCGTGCTCCGTCATGGAGTCAGTAAGTAGTCTTTGAGCTGTGCATCAACTTCTTCGTTAGGGACCCCGTTCTGAATTGTGCCCGCGTTGTCATTCGTGTTTCTGCTTGCGCCACTGTTGCTGCTGCGCTACGCTTTTCTACCACTAACGCGCCCATGATGTCGGCCGGAAACGGAGACTGATGCACTTCCGCTGCTCCTTTCGCTACGACAACCCCGCAACGCTACATTCAGACCAGCTTCGCCATCCTCACCCGCCGACGCCGCCTTATGGACACATGCGTATACAAGCTCCTGCACGGCTCAACACACAACACTGTTTCGCATACTCCATCTCTGAAGTGGCTATCATCAAACAGCATCAGCAGCGGCAACCTCCTGCTATTTACTTATCTACAAGCCGTTCGTGATCTATCCGTTTTTTGTGGAAGGAACGGCGTATAGGCTAACGCGAATGACGCCTATACGAGCTCTTCATTTTAAATATTGCATCCGCGGTTATATTAAGATGGTTACGGTTAGTTCAATAAGATCTGTTGAGGGTGTGGCAAGAAACGCTGGGGCGTAAACCGGAGCGTGTGAAAACGACTTGACAGACCCGTAAAGATTATTTTACGTCTTTACATTATCTAATTCTACGCATTATTAGTTCTACGTATGCGATCCGAAATGGATTTTCTAAATATGTTACTCAGTAGAGTAAAGTAATCGCTATACGCATGGAGCAAGAAATAAAATTAGGTACGTAGAAATAATAATTATTGATATTAGTGTGAATAAAAGAAATTAAGGATGTTGTAAGCTGGGTTATCATATTTTATTTCCTTTCCAGGATACTGCTCTAATACGATGGTGATCTAGTGGACGAGAGTAGAATGCATTCCTATTAGTTGTATTGCAACTTATTGGAATGTGCACTTCACTTTAGACAAAAGGGGTTGAATAGAATACCATGAATATCACTTGCTAAACAGCTGAATTGGGATTGTTTCGAATAAACGTAAACTTTGTGCCTTCGTAAAATTAACTTGCATAACACATAAAATTACTGAACTATGTAGTATGAACTGTCGGCTTCGACGGCTTAGCAGAAGACAACTATGTGCGATAACCTTGACCGTTGCCATGGCAACCTGAATGCGTGACTGGTGCTGAAGGGTTTTTGTCGTTAGTTAGCTCGTCTGCTTCGTGGTCTCCTTTCGGTCAAACTTCTTCAGCAAATCTCTTGAAATTTCATGATGTCCATTGAAAATGAAACACGCTATCATCACAGGTTTCATGATCAATGGTACTTTGTGGGATTAAGCAACAAGACCTCCCTTAGTCACCTAACGTAACGGCGGGCAGCTAAAGGTGCTTGGAGTTTTTCTTGGGACTGCGAAACGTCATCAGTGATTGCTCGTGGATAGTAGTGCCCAGTAGGCCTTTTTGACCGTATACTGTTTAGTACAATAGGACATAATCTTTTAAATTCTCGTTCCCAAATAGAAATTCGGTCTTTCTCCTTAAATGTATTTATTGCTCCACATAAACTTTAACCGAATAAACCCAGATGGTTGCTAATCTTCTGGAACTGTAATACGTGGTCGAATTGCCTTATTGGTTTAATTAACTCTTTCTCTTACGTCTTGTGAGGGACGCGTTTATGTGCCTGGAACAATGCGTAGCACTTGAGCCGTTCTGAGAATGCGTTTATATATGTTTTAAATAGATATTAATCTGTTTTCCCAAACTGCAATCCCACCCGTTTCCTAATCGCAATCTTCTTCCACTTCTTCTACCAACTGCATTTGATAATCTTAAACTTATACCGAGAGTACGCAGTATTAATCGCTCGAGATAATTTCGTGTTATATGCATGCTTGCTGAAGAGTATCAATCGTTTTTAAGCCAACCGTGAAGTAAGCATTTCTTTTTTAAATTAAAATTAAAATTTATTTAAAAAAAGACCCACTTTTTCGATCGATGATCTTCTAAAATCGTAACCCCAAATTTTATGGTTGATTTTTGCGTTCCTCCGTTGAAACTAAATTATAAACATTAAGGGAATGTTGCAGAGACCGAAAGAGACGATAGTCTGATAGAGCCAAAATGCATTCAAATTTCTTATGCAAGTTCTCTCAGTTGTCTTTGGATAGCTAAAGATATGTGTAGTTTGGCATTGTCATCGTGTAAAACGACGCCCTTTCTGTTTGCTATTTTTTTCAATGGCTTGTTGTAATTTTATTAGTTGTTGGTAGTAAAAGAGCGAATTAATCATTTTACCAAGCGACGGCAGCGATTTCGTTGTAACAAGTGTTTTTAGGTCTTCTCATATGAAAATACGACCCAGCAAAATATTTTGCGTCAATTCGTGTTGCATCCGATCATCGAACTCCTTTTTGTAGCCAGCTTTCTTCAAATAATTTTGGTAGAGGATGCTTAAAACCCTGGCGATACCATAGCTACACATGGGGCGCTCTGGCACAACTTCCGCAATAGCTTTATCTTTACAAGGGCATCTTTAATATCCAGATATCCAGAAGAAAGGGACGCACCCATCTTTAGATTATTTTCTCTAAAAACCCATCTTGTTAAGAGGCCTGGCCTGGATTTGTGCCTTTATCGTAGTAGAATTGCGAAGGACTGCGATTTTTTGCAGAAATTCCACAGATCTTTACGGTGCTGTATCTTGATTCGGAATAAATGCATTCCGACAATGTTAGCGCATCTACTACTGTTGAATTTCAGCTTCTAAATGACAACGCTGACCCAACAGGGCTTACATGATTTGAGGTATGTGACTTTAAAGCCCCCTAGCTGGGAACACGGCTGACGTTTTTTTCGACAACCTAATAGCTGGGTCCAACAAAAACAGGTCTGCAAAACTTGATCATAGAATATATATACATGCATATACATTCAACGAAGAACAAATGGCTCGACACTTTTTTCTAAAATAAAAGCAAAGGAATTCTTTCGGCACGTTAATCGTTTACAAGAAAATTACAGAAGTATTGGCTTTGGCTCTAGTGTCCGATCTGTTAAAAGTTTGTAACGGTTGTAGAGACTTAGTTTTCAAATTTGCTGAAGCGGCATTTTGTTGTGGCGATGTATTTAACGAGGATTCTCCAATTGTTTAGTGCCTTTTCAAACTGCCAAGAGAGCTTGCCTGCATAAATATATACATATATATATATATATATATATATATATATATATATATATATATATGCGTAAAATGTTGAAAAAACATTATAAAAGATTAACGAAGGTTAATTTTTAAAATAATTTCAGCCTTAGTCCTGCAGGCGGAACGATGTCTTTAAGTGAACGACGAGGCGAGGTAATCTGAAAACCTATGTCCTACAGAATCTTACACTTTATTTAATGTCGTGACCATGAAACCTTTAATGTTTTCCAGGTGAGTTGTTCTATTGTTTTCCTTCTTTGTTGGGATTCGAAGTAATACTTGAAATATATGAAGTCTAACATACCAAAGAGTGACATAGATACAAGAAGAATTAAACTGTCACACCGTTGATAATAGCTAATTATAACAAAGGTAACATTAATTAATCATTAGCACTAATGTAGGATCTTCAGGAAAAATTGAGACACATTTTATTTAACGTACCGAGACTGTTTTAATCGCACCAGTGCCTAGCCTTTTTGAAACGGATTGCTCCTCTTCGCTTGCTGGACTTTTAGACACTTTTAATTTTGGAACTTCGAACTTACTATCACCGCAAAATTAAAGCTTGCCGCATTATATTGTGTCAGGTGTGTCTGGGTCGGACTTGAGCGAAGCATTCAAACATATGTCTCTATTTAAATGCAGCTTACCATCAAGCAAGAAGAAAAAATAAGATGTTGATTTTATGTAGACAAAATTCCTATTTATGGTAAGTTGTCCACAACAGTTGGTTCCGTGTAAATAGCTCTAGTATCACTTCCGTATTTCTCGCTGGTCATTGAATTTATGAGCAGTTTACTATAGCGCGTATTCAACTGGGTTGAAGATAATTCGTTTCACCTAATACTACCCACTGATAATATTATTTACTGTACGTTCAAAATAGAGTCTGAGGGATGCATGAACTTTTAGGCTTAAGAATCAATCTGGAACCCTTAACAAGCGTTCACTGGTTTGACTGTGTTCTTTTGTTATTATGTTCGAACAAGTATGAGCGTGCACACACCCAGCACAACTTTAGAAGTTTTATGGAGTTTGTAGCTCGAGTTAATTAATGATTTCAATTTTGCACCTAATCAGCCTAGTGACAACCCAATAAAATTAGTCTAATTACTATGGTAATGAGCATTAACTTAACTTCTATAATCGTTTCTATCGTAAAAACTTCAATGACTGTTTTCGAAGGTGTGACAATACTCGGCGGCGGTTCCGTTGCCTGTTTTAGCCTGGCTACCGAAAGAATATGCTGGCCTGTCAACTGGAAATATTCGTTCTCTTCTGTTATCTGGACGAGTAAAACCTAAAATATGTCCGTTGCAGGTTTTCAATGCGAGATAAACGTACTTTACAGGTGCGAACAACAGCTTCGATATGCATTATCATTACTTGGAGATTTCTATACGCACTGACAGATAATTCTTTTTACAAGTTATATTTTAGAAAAATTATATTTCAATATGTATATCAGAGCTCTTTATTATTATCAAAGATTATTTGCATTTATCTATCATTCATGCCGTATTTTTTTCTGTGAAGAAGTAACCGGTAAGTGCCTTACTGTTGTCTATCTCTCTTTTTACCTCCCCGTTTCTGGCGAAGTCAAATTTTATCAGTAGTATTATCAGCTCTAATCCTTTTTAGTTGTTTATCAATTCGATGTTATTGTTTTGTAGTTTTTAGGGGTGCTAGCAAATATAAACGGCTTGATTTGTTTATTAAACAGCCTACCATACCAGTTTACAATTTGATTTTGGTGTCATGCTAAAGCACAAGGCGTTTATGCTTGACCCGCCGGTAGCATTGCGAAACCTACATAACATAAAGTTTTGCATGAATGAGTTTTAATTATCGTGTTATATTAATTTTCCATATAATTACTTTCTGTTTACTCAAGCTTAAATATCTAATTTTACATAGCTTTTATTCTTGGAGAAGCTTCGTAACACGTACAATCAGATATGCATCAAATTCTGCCTTCGGATTCTCTTGTAATCTACTTGTATTACTAGTTATCTAGCTGCTGTATTGCCACTTGGTGGTACCTTACCATCGGAAACCACAAATATAGAAATATAATACTGATAATGCGTTACTCCTAATTCTATATTTTTGATCTATATATTATAAAATAATTTAGCAGAGCTATTTTATATTATTTCTAGCTCAATCACGATGAAAAGGTGCAGAGGCCCTCCCTAGCACATTTGGAGTAGCATACACTCTGCCATTATGACGAAAGTAGATGACCCTTATTCTATGTTTATTCAGTTTTCTTGTAATATGCATATTATTTGAACAAATATAATCGTTAGATAATTGATTTGGGATATAAGTTTAAGAGCCTACCATTGATTTATACTGTAGTGTTCTCGTTTAATTACCAACTGCCATGCACAAAATAAGGTAATCCAACATCTTCACTTGGTTCTTTGATCTCAGCTTGGGTTTTAGTTACGTTCTCTAGTTTCTTCCTCGCTTTTCAATTTTCCCTTATGACCATAATCCATAAGGCAATATTTCGCATCACTTACCACACCGACAGTTCTATCGTTTGTGTGTGCAAAGCTACAGTTGGCTTTTTGATAAGTTAGCCGTGCTTCTCTAGTTCGATTAACTCGACATAAGCGTTCCTCACTCTTCTATACGTCTAGTAATTTTTCACTCATACACTTCTGTGCCACTTCAAGTTTCCGCTTGCTTACAAGGGGCTACTAGTTTACCAGATTTTCGGGATTGAGTCACTTCAGTCATCACGAAAACTAGTTCCTTGTACTCCTGTAGTTCCTCATTTCTGTTGTTTGCTAGAAGCATTAATTCTGGAAGTTGGAGACAAAGCTTCAGTGCATTTTCGATGCGCTTTTTCCTGGTGACATTACCTTGTCCATTTTTACACCTCATAATACAATATAGTATTGCAGTTAGTCATGCACGGTAGCTCACGACATGCTCATTGCGTTCGCATTCACGTCCAACTCACCTGTACCCGCCATACTGTCGCGTTGCATTGTTCGTACTAGAAAGCCTTTCAGTTCCACCATCTAGCGCAGCAGAATACTATCATACGGAGCATATTTGCTTTCTCACCCCGTTATTGTCGCTCCTTGTCTCTTTGTATCGTAAATGGCACTGCCTGCTGAACTCGGAGATAAGTTGATGTCTTTCAACTTCTAAGTCAGCCCCTCCATCTTTATAACCTACTTTCTTCTTCCTATTCCTAGTTACTGATAGAAGTTACAGCCGCGACAATTCATTCGCAATGGAAACATGGCGAATAGAATTCTATTATTGTAAATGCTAGGTACGGAAAAACGAAGCAATATAGGATGAGGTTGATTCATCAGCAGACATGTATATTTCTAGGAAGTTTATTTTAAAACTGTAATGTCTATTAAATTGTACTATAGCAAGATTGCGAGCGTAACTTTACCACGAAATCTTCCGATAACATGCGTACCCTCAGTTACTCGAGATTACTAAAAATGCCGTGAATCCATTTGGGACTTCCTATACGATACAGAGTCATAAGCATTTTACAAATCAACTTCAAACAAACGGTGCGTTAAGCCGTATTCCTAGCTTCTGAATACAATAAAAGAACGTAGTTCATATATGTAAACGTGCGTAATTACAAGTTAGCATGTTAACAGCTCTGGTAATAAGTGTTCCGAGTTTAACGTCCTATAGTGCTCTACTGGGCATAAAGCTGGGAAGATTTACTTGTGCTACCATTAAACATTAATTTACTGAGCGAACTTTTCGAAATCCCACGTTTTTTTCACTCAATCATGCACGCAGTGTGTGCCAATGGCAAGTCTTAAAACATTACAGCAGACGGCTAAACTACCTTTTAGGGCTTCCAGAAACTCACGGCGACCGGAATTTTAATATATCACTATCCAATTCTACTCAAATGGATCATGACATTGGAGTACGCTACCTTTATATGAGAACCGAAGCTATTTTGCACATTTCCCAAGTCATTATACGCTGCTAAATAAATCGCCAAATGCAAGTTAGCTGCAGCTGCTAAGATTGCTCTTGGATGTGTGTGTGTTTGAAAAAGCCTCAAACAAAAAAAAAGCACCGGGGCAAGTTGCGGTTATGCCAATAAGGAAGAAAAGCGCTTATTGTAAGTTCAACAGAATATTTAATACATTCTATAATTCAAATCCATGAGCCCTACAACGAATCAACTATCAACTTGTGGGAGGATCACGTGGTATAGCATTAATGTATACAGTAGGTAAACATGAAGGTCCGATTGTGAAATTACATTTTGGCTTAGCCTTTCTTTTTCTAGAGCACCTTCTGAAAAGCATCCTACACACTGTATCTGTTATACAGAACCGACCAATAGTGTATACCTCTGTCGTTCGCAGGCAATCCTCTCTACAATGTTTTAGCGAATTATTACCGTTTCGAAAGACGTACTCAAATTCATTGCAGCCACGTATGCGCCAGCCACGATCGTTTTGCCCAACAGTCTTTTCGACATAATAGTGGCATCGGATGACCAAAACATATGAAAATAACCTCTGGCTTCGGTTCCTAAGCAGACGTCTTGTGACAACATAGTACCGTTATGCGCATGACACTGGATTCCAGTAACGTCGAGGACAGTGCATTTTGTAATCACGTACTTGTGCATGTCATTATGGGTCTTCTACTGCCATGAGGCGTGTCGTCCCAGAAATGCAAAACAACGTTGAAAGTGTTTAAGCACTGAAGAGCGAAGAGTCGGAAACAACTCCGTACTACTAAGCTCATCGGGGTATTACCGTATCCTTGTTGTCCTCCTGCCCTGTCAAGAGTACTTTGTACGCTTGCCCTTTTCCTTTGTCTCTCTACCTCTATCTATCTCCGCTGACCCATTCGCACCGACTGCACTGCGTGCGCGAACCACACCCCACAAACACACAATCAGCCAACATCCGAAGCCGCTCAAAGGATCGACTCGGACAGTGCCAAACGTTTGCTAGGCTGCCCCTTGCCTCTGAGTATGGATAGCAGATCAGCAATGCAAACCTGAGTAGCAAGCTGCATGTTCCGTTGGTCCTCGACGTTTGCTATTGTCTCAGAGCCTTCATGCCCTTTCCCTTTTATAGAGCGGGCGAAATGCAAGTAGATATGGGTCGTGCTGTATAAAGATAAACGTATAGCCCTTTACGTGTTTGACGATATGACAATGACAAACTTATCTCGGAATGGCGTAAATAGTACTAACGGTAAGTGGCAACGCTGCTAGTGTCGGGGTAAATACTCACACAAAATTCGTCTGAAACGCAGGATCGAGGGGACACCCGTCAGGGGACAGTGGACCTTGTCACAACAACAACGAACAAAGAATATCGTTTGCTGCTGATGGCCTAACGAAAACGAGATCATTTTGTACGCGACAAAAACGCAGAAAGTCAGGAATAGAGACAGTCAGTAACGGATCAACGCGGTGCCTAGAGCTCGTAAGGCGTAGCTAGAATCATGAATGGACACACTGTGCAGAATATTCAGTTCAAACTTAGTTACTCCGATAGAGTAACTTAGCTCTCTGAATGATGAGTGAAGGCATCAACAGAGATTGAGTTGAGGCACTCATATAATGGCCTGCTTTAGTATAATATAGATATATAGCAAGCAAGACAGGAATGATAACGTGGATAATGAAATTAAGTGGAATGTTTAAGAAGTTAGTTTTGTGTGCGAGCTGACGGCGAACCCTTTCTTGCTGTATTTTATGTTAAATTAAACAAATTCAGACGTATTTTAGTTAATTTTAGCAATGTCGATTTTATAAAATCGTTAGAAACGTCCGTTCTTACAGAAGCATGAATTCAGTGGCAAGAAACAGGAAGCGTTCTTGCCAAAAGTTCATAGCGATGTTGATCGTCCCGTGTAGTAAATGCCACTGTACAATCGAGCAAAGTCAGGCGAGTTCTAGCTCGTCACGATTAACGCAATATCTATGCGGACAACATCATTCTTTTCCATTCATTCAAAGTAATCGATTGGTAACCGTCCGTCAAAAATGTCCGTTTACTTAAGCCTAAATCAAAGATAAGAACGCCAGTCGCGCCGCATCATTCAGCTGCATTCACTCATTCCTTGGAAGCGTCATAAATGAATGGACATTATTTAGGGTATGCAAAATTCTCCCTAGATAATGTTGCTCAAAGTACAGATTTGCAGTACATTCATAACATCAAACTCCCTATGGATTTTAGACATAGATCTCACAGAGCAAGTGTCTCAAAATGAAGCTTGTACTAGCTCTTGTTATGTTCAGAAAGGATTGGCATTTTTTTTTTTGTCGTATGTGGAAGAACCATTATACAAGTCCCTTGTGGACAAAAGTGCCGGTTTAGAAAACAAATATAGTCTGGCGTTAAACTGAATAAAGAGGCGCATAAAGCATAACTTCAACCCAAAAGTACTTCGAATATATATATATATATGGCATTTTAGCCATATATGGCAGCTTTAACTGTTCGCACAACGGGCACCCGCTCAGCCATAGCTGCCCCATGTGAATTGTTTAAGGCTAACAGCGAGTGCACCATGCATGAAAAAAAGCTGTATGCCAAAAAGCATTGGATGGAACAAGCGGATGTTATGGTAGCTAATTTTGTTATATCTGTGATACCTAAGAAACTAAACAAAAGACATACAGAGTTCGCATAATAACACATGTGTGTAGCGCGCTGAAGAGCTGTTGATAAATCTTCCTGCACCGCCATTCAGATGATAACGAGACGATGAACGAATGAATTTCTTAACTCCGGGTCACGCGAAACAAGCCCTGCAGCCAAAAGTCTTTTAAGCCGTGGAGACAGAATGAACAATGCTACCTAAGCGACGTAAAGCCGAAAAATGCATAGATTGTTAGTTCTTCATAAATATAAAATGCAAATTTAAGATACTAGGACACACGAAGAAAATTTCCACTCGCGTGAAATTTATAGTTATTTTTATTATTATTTATATAATTGTATTAAATTAAACCTTTGTTCCAGCTCTAAATTTCACTAATGTAAAAAGATGGTTTCGATACTTGTGAGACTCAACTCATATTCAACGCGTTCGCATGACCTTAAACGTAGTCGTTCAACTTTTTGAGGCCCGTTTACACTTAAAACGTGACAAGAACTTCCTTAAAGAGATATGTATTAATACAAATAAGGAATTCACTTCGTTGAATTGCAACGAAAGTTTAGTTTTTTCTCAGACTACACATAGTTCTCCCGATTTTGTCATACGCTCCGCAATTTGCTGGCCTGAACTATCTTTCTGGTAAGCAGCCAAAAAATATTGAAGCTTCTCTTTGGCCACAATGGCCTGTTTATCTCAATTTCTTAATCACCTTCTTGAATGTGTACCCTGAAATCAACCAGTATTTGGTAAAGTCTTCCAACTGTGGCTTTTGATGTCGTCTCTTCTAGACTGGAAGCATTGTTCCTTATCATTCCCACAATTGTTGCCGCCTATAAGTGCGAAGGAACCTAACCAAGCTCATTTTTATGGTGAGGGTGTGTGGGTTATCGCTTCATGAGCCGCTTCGCAACTTTCACAAGCGGAGCTATTCCCCATTTGTTAAATTCGCAGCTCATCAGATATTTCGCCTAGAAACATTTAACTCTTTATGCTACTTTAGCTATGTGTCCACAGGGAGCCACAGCCTGGAACGACTTGCCGCTTACTAAGGCGTCATTGTCCACACTAGATATGCATACCTAGGCATTTTTCTGTCGGTACATTTTTCTACACCTGTTCGAGCTGTCATGACCTTTCCGTTGTTCTCTCAAACTCAAAACTGAGCTTTTTACTGAAGATTATACAGTTATAGCGCTACTACCATATCACGGTAGTAATCATGAAGATGTTGGTTGGCCATTTTGCAACTATTTCGAAATACAACATGTCCTAATTAGCGTAGCAGTAACGTAATGCGCTAGCTAATGGTCATGGGCCTTCATAGGTAAACGTGTACCCAAAGAAGTTCCAGAATGCAATTTGTTCGAACCGAGTAAAGGACAGACGGAAGACGGAAATGAAGAAATCGTTGTGTATGTGAGTCATTTCCTGAAAGAACCTAAGGGCAGTTTGAGCAAATAGCCTGAACGTAACAGTGATTTGTCCCCGGGATCCCTACAAAAAGGCAAGCAGAAATTAACCCACATTTTACACGCTCGTTACGTCTAACAAATTTTTTTTGAGGCTTTTAAAAGGTAATTTTGGGGTCTGTGTGGATTTCCTATCAATACCGTAACAGTATAAAATCAAAACCGGAGCTTACCAAAAAGGTACTTGTTTTTGCTTTCAATATATAATTAAAGAATGTTGATTTTCAAAACGATTGTAGCTCGTACAATGATACGACGTTTAGCGCGGAAGGTGCTAAATAAATTTAAAAAAGCTCCTTTGATCCTCGATGACTGGCCATAGAAAAAAAGTTGGGTTCTAAACATGTTACGTTCGCTCTGTATTCGCAAGGCATAAACATATTTTGGGCTAAACTTTAACATGCTATTATGAGAGTGTTCGCGAAGAAATTCTAAGTACACAACGTAACTAGTAGCAAATTAAATCAACTTACATTTCAAGAATAAAACACATATGCTGAGCATGCACATACGCGGTTGGAGATATAACAGCATTACTTTACAAGTAAGTTTGATTAAAAGAAGGATCTACGTGTATGAGGCATTAAATACACCTCCATATCGAGCTGCGATATATATCCATGTTTTCAATTTTGTCGAATACTAACCAGAACTAAGCTAAGCACTTAAATGTATGTATGACCCGCTAACCTTTGGCTAACATAGACCTAACTTGGGCAACTCAGATGATGGTGTTGTCGTTGACGTTGTGGGCACATGAGTTTCCAACACTTATGAATTGCCGTAAATCAATTAGTCTACTTTCTATAACGAAGAATTGATGAAGAACTATCATAGAAACACGGATTAAGCGTCATATTGTAGTCAGAATGGTTGTACATTCATGCATACTAACTGGCGTCCGTCGTATTGATTTTATTTATTAAATATTGGCCATAAATACATAACGAAACTATGAATAGGAAACGCTTGACGAGCTTGCGGGTGCCGTAGTAACATAGAGCGAGGAGGATACGAATTTTCGAGGTCATAATCCCCTAGGGTGACAAAATTCTGCAGATATGAATGAAAAATGAGACATCCGCTGGGCGTTAGACAACGCTGTTATGTAAATTGAATGCTTAAGGATGTGATGAAATTGCTGGATTCTATAATTGTATTACCTTGTACTTCCTCAATGCCGGCAAGGCGGCAAAGCTTTTATTAATGAAGAACTTTTATCATTACTATCGATTTCGTTATACACCAACTATTTTGATGTTTTGCGTAGTTAGCTGGGTGATATATTAGGAAATGTTTTGTACTTATTCCCTGAAAAAGCAGAACGCGTACATGATTTAGTCATGAAGCTAAAGAAAATAGTGCCGTAATTCCCACCAGCAACTAAAACGTTCGTGTATTTCGTAAGCGGTTCATTACTAAGCATACTATGCTTGACTTCGGAATATGTTATCAAGCAATTTGTATATAGAAACAGCATTATGTGCCCTAAACAATCTTATATAGAACAGAAATAAAAACTAAATATTATACTGTGTTTAATTGATGTTTTCCGTAGTCGAAACCGAAATTCATTGTTGGCGCATCCTACGAAACCGTTATGTCAATGATACGCGTCATTCTACACGTCCATCTTTAAAGACTGTAACGTGTAGCGTTAGTTCCATAAGGAAAAAAAAAACTTTTTTATGGCACTGTATGTCCGAATGCGTTAGTAATTACAACCAGGATTCAAGGTACCTTCGTTTGTGAACTATTATCTGATTTCTGTATCCTAGGACTGAATCCCTATAAAAGATAGATTTAAAATGAGAAATACTAAGTTCAAGTAATATGAAATTTTTTTAATGACTTTTTTTGAAGCAAATCATTAAGCAATTTTCAGAGCTACGGCATCGATGTTTTTTCCCCTATTTTCTCAAAAATGAACCAAAAATCTATAACTTATGTTCCAGAAATAACAATTTTCTCGACAATCAAATATGTCAGTTATGCTAGTCTTAAATATAGCTACAAAATGCCTTCCAGCACATTACGTTACTATCGAATTGTTGTTATTATCGAATCGTATGTCCGTAATCGGGCTGCGCAAAAAATCTATATTGTAATTCGCTTACGTACTAGCTTGCCGACGCTGACCAACGTAAAAAAACTACGAACAAACATAATGACTCTGTGATTATGCTGCGTGCATAGATTTTTTTTAAATATTTTCTTTACGATAGTACGGATAAGTAATTAATTAGAAGTTACGTTGCGTTGTGATCGAATCCTCTCTATTGATATTTTCTCAGCTTCGCTGTCCGGTAGCCTACGCATTTTCTATCCCTACACATAACTAAAACTCACTGCCTAATTATAAACATGTAGCATGACTGCTCATAGCCTTTTTGATTCAGTTCTTACTTAGGATTGTCTATTGAAGGTGCTGGCGAGATTCGCACCAATTTTCGCACCAAAATTTCATCCAATCAATGGAGCTAGACAAAGCTTATCAGGTCTTTTGTCTCTTTGAACTACGGCTGATCCTAGGGTTTGCGCTCTCCGTGTTGAATCACTCCAAATCTGGGCCATAAGAAATTCTTACGGAAGACATCCAGGACGAGGCCCACAACATCACTGGATTCACAGTCCACTATTGAAAATCGTGTTGGCCTTAATGAAGTATTATATGCTATCCTTCTGTCGATCGGTTGTCGGCTACCCGGATTTGCTGGATTTACTTGGGTTTTTTCCAATAAGTCTCTGCAGCGATATGCCACAATGTGTCGTAGTAACCATTTACCAATGCTGAGGCTTAAACGAACGTCGACCGCACATTCATGGCTACCATAGCAAACTATACAAAAACACCTGCATCATCTATAAAAACTACGCCGTCCACTTTTTTGTTGGCTAGTCTTAATAAGCTTGCCTAACTTTCCGCGTTCATTGACTTGGCGCTACGATCGCTTTTTAAAAGCTCAACAGTTATAAGGGTAGACAAGTTTGGGCATGCTCTATGTAAGAGATGGAACAGAATAATATCGAAAACCATGTGCGTTGAGAATTAACCTATACGAAGCTAAAAAAGACGATAGCACGGTATCGTTTACTGCACTTTTAATATTATTGTTAAGCTATTGCTTCCTCATTGTTACCAGTACTAAACAAGCCTACAATCATTAACTAATAATAATATAATGAACTAATAATAGGATACTGATCACAATGATCTAATGTATTATGTAGACGCTCGAAAAAACAAAGCCAGGAATCAGCTCTAAGCTATTTAACGCCGCAAACGTAATTCAATTACTCGTCGCGTTAAGTTATCCAACCTTACATATATTTCTCAAGCAAATCGCCCTTGCGTCGAGTAGTTTGGCAATCGAGCTTAACCTATTCAGTCGCCTACGCGTTCTGACATTAGCTTATCCTTGTAAATCAGATTCTACTGAATGACTGGACGTACTATAGGTTTTAGATTGCATGATATCAACCTCATGACTTTCAAACGACGTCGATATATTTTACAAGGTATTTTACAGCCACACTTCACAATAAGCAAATTTGGGTAAAATATAATCTTTACATATATCCGGGATGAGCCCGGACTTTTGTTGGAAAGACACAGAGGCAGAATACTGTATAATAGCGTAACTGTTGTAAGATAAAGCATTGGTAAACCTTACAGAGACTTTGCTAAAATTGAATTCTTCTTTGTTACTCTTACATCTTTACGACCTGTGCAACTGTCAATCTCCTTTTAATGAACTAATGGTGATATCCTGGCATTCTGTGGACAGTAATTGATTTTTGAAAAATCATACACACTGCTTTATACTGCCTTTTCAATAGCTAAGGTAAGTTCCTAGGCAGTCGACCATTATTATAAGAAAGGATATATTCAAAATCTTGGTTCCTTTCATTACAGCCCGCGGGTGAATTAAGTTCTACTTATGAAGCATTTCTTACTATGTTTTTAATGTTCTTAAAGTTTTACTCGTACAGACACAAAACAATACGCAAAAGTCCAATACGCTTTAAATCATGTACTCATGGGATTTTATACGTCTCTCGTACGACCGACGACTGTGCAAAACCATACGGTCCTACTAAGTTTCTAGGTTTAGCCGATATATTCAAAGACGAAAGTCGTTCAGGAATATCGGAGCATACATGTGTACGTCGTGGAATATAGTTTTGCCTGCGAATTATTTAAATGGGCTGCGTGTGTTCGGGCGACATTGACCCGAAACGGGTTTCTTTTGTGCTGCCAGCTTCTAACTTCAGAAAAAACTTTTCGCTTACTGTCATTGAGCAAGAGCGGCCTATATCTCTTTTGCTGAGCCACAATTCAGTCGTCTGACCAATTCATGTAAGCTGTCACCTTGAGCCATTTCTCAGGGACCTTTTCCATGCAGACCGTTGTGTAGAGACGGCATCCCAATACTCAAGGTCCTATAGAGCAAGCACTTAAGTAAAACGTCCTACCTACACATTAAATTGTTATCGACCAGCCATCGCAATATAATCGTCGCCCTCTAGGGCACGTTTAGTAGACAAGGAAAGGTACTTTATTAATGAAACAATGACACGTACGAAAGCTAGCATAGATTTCATGACACAGATATCAATTTTGGATGCATTTCGACATGCATAATATGTATGGCCATACACTTGCAGGCAGGTGATACTTGACTGACCTACTCAAGTTCGGTTTATTTATTGTTATGTTGCTGGAGTGAGTTGAGTTTGTGTGATTTTTATGGGTTCTTCCAGTCGAAAACCCGGTCGGCAAGCCATGTTGAGCGTAGCATAACAATTCTGCTACAAGAAAACACGGGTATTCGCACCAGGTTTTTCATAACAATTTTACTATAGTCATTTTAGTTCTTTCTTTAGTGGTCAAGTATGTTATCAAACCTTTCGTCGCACGTTAACAAAATCATCCGGACCATTGTTCAGCCCACTGCTCTTGCTTCGGTGGACGTCCGCTCCCGAGCATTGTAGGCGAATACGGATATTTTTGCCGAGAAAACAGAGTTTTGCCGAAATTTATGCAAAACATTCTCCTGTTTTCTGTACCCTTCCCAAGCAAACGAAAGCTTTTTTAGCTTCAAATATATTGGAATTAGTTTCATACCGATGATAGTTGCATGGCTGGTCTGGTGTTTATCGGAAGCTCGCCTATATGTAATAATAATGAGACGAGACACAAAACGTCGATAAGTCTTTGGAAAGGATATCGGAACGCGAAGTTGTATCGACATTCTTCCGTTCTGAAATTTCTTCGCATAGCAAGGTAGATCCAACCTTTGCTTTTCTCATCGCTCTCCTAAGCACAGCCAATATGCGGCGCCTCTTCTGTAAAGTAATCCACACACTTAGCCCGTGCTGAAGATAGGCAAATCGCGTGAAAATCAGTGCAATCTCACAGAGCACGTGGTACTTTGCAAAAAGTCTGTTAATGAGAAACGCTGATGCACATTTTAAACACCCATGTTAAACGACTGTATTATAGAGAGGCCTATTTCTTGCAGAACTCTACAATAGTATACTTTTACATTTCTAATTTTTACGAGAATCACCATCCTTCCTCCATTGACTGGTCGAGTTTAATCTACTGATCTGAATCAGTAGATTAAACTCGACCGAAACATTTGTACGTTCTCTTTACAACAAGTCCACTGCCGCGAAGTATATATATTGCAACATTTTAAGCTATGCCCCTTATGCCATGTCCACTTAATCCAACATGATTAGCTTTATGATTTCCATATTTAAGAACTAATAGCGCCTTGTGCTGTGATCGGCCACGGATTTAGTGACTTATAAAACGGTATATACACGCGATTATATATATCATCTATTATGATGGCCTAATTCTAATCGGTAATGACTGCGATACTGCTCTTGAATTGAAAGATGTCTTTTCGTAATGCTGTGTTATGGACTTGAAACCGGCGCCTTAAAACATAGCACTAAATGAACTCTAGCATATAGCAGGAACAGATAGTCGTCGAAACCACAAGCATGAATCACATTGCTTCTTTGTGCCTCCTGGCGTCCTTTTAGATATTTTGAGTTTAGGCGAACCCCATTGTCACCGTAGCTAATAAACAGGCGTGGACCAACTGCTCCGCCGTTATCTATTGAGTGAGCTATGATCGCTTGCTGTCGTTTTAGTTGTTTCGTCACGTTTCGCTTGTTTTCACTCTGAAGTAAGACTGATTCTTCCCATCTTATCTTTTTTCCTGAAAAGGGTACGACATCAACGTTTAACTTCTAGACCCTAATCGTACAATTCCGTACCATGGCGAACCAGACATGTCACAACAATATCGTCTCTTGGCTGTTGGAACAGCAACCTCTGTCACTATTAGTGCTATTGTTTCTGCTGCCTTAACCATACATGCATTGCAATGCTCGTCTAGTAAAGGTGCCAACATTTCTAGACTTTAATTTGCGTTCTTTTGTTTATTTGAGTGCACGCTGGCGTTTCGCAGATTCCGGTGGGAGACGCCCGGTCCGTAGGCCGTGAATAGATAGTATTTCCGCTTGCCGCGCCGATTTAATCGTATTACGACGCGCATCGTAATCCCACTTATGCAGTTTACATTGCCTCAGAAGCTATTTTGCGAGCTACACACGGTGGGACATCTAAATCCAGACTTTTCTCATAAGTTGTTTTTGAAACCGTACTGAAACAGAAACAGAAATTCTAGTAATTTTATTGCATGTGCTGGAAGCGTCATTTCTGACAGCTATACTCTTATTAACCATTCACCGCATTTACAACTTCAATTCGGGGTCTAAACCACTAATTATAGATTTTGAAAATTTTTGTTCCGTAATAACCACACGTCAACCGCTACTTATAGGTATAAACTAATTAGAATGTTCCTCAAATATATCTATATATATAAAAAGGTTGATAACAGGCAAAGCCTCTTAAAAATGCCTGGCTAAAAAGTTTAACGTATGAAAAAAATGGCGAAAAAAGTTGTATCTAAAATGGCCTTATGAGCCACCATTGGTCAATTTTCAAACAAATCTGAACTTTATTGAAGGTTTTTGAGTTTGTTTTAAGAAAGTCCTCCTCGAATTTTTCAAAAGCCGCTTGAAAACTGACAATAACATAAACTGTCGATTTTAGACAATTATATCTTAATCATTGTTGGGGTTCGTTTACCGCAAAAAGATTGAATAATAAGATTGGCAGCAGCTGATCTTCTCTTAGATTTGAAAAATGGCGCACTGCTTTCCACCATTATGGGTTGAGTATTTTGTATCAATAATGGCGGATGAAATACCCACACTACGATACACGGTTTGTCATGCATCATACTGCCAGCTAGATATATGCTCTTTAACTGCAGTAATTATATAACACTCAACCACCAACGTACACAGTATGGAAAAATCAATAATAAGTGCATTGTACCGTCTGTGGTACAAAGAGCTTACGTTTCTGTCTGCTATTAGCTGGAGTCGGCTTTGTCGCGACGTGCTAGCAGCCGAAAAATGTGAGACATGTGTACTGCTAGTAACAATGTATTTGGCCTTTCTTATCCTATCATAAGAAAACCAAATAACAGCTAAACATTTTACGGTCATTTCTCTTGGCCGGACAGTGATGTTGGTTCGAAATAGTCTGATCGTTAGGGTACGAAAACTGCAGGAAGAACTATATATATATAAAACCTGACAAGTGAATCTCGCAGTATCTTCTAAACAAGCTATGAATACACCCTCATAGATAACATGCGTTATTATTCATACGTGTCTCTTTTGTGTTTGCTAAATCGTAAAATAAGTAAAAACGAAACGTTTCCGCAGAGCATCTTTCATAACATGTAGTGACCAGAAGAGGGTGTTTTCGAAAAACACCGATCAGCCCCTTTAAAGATAAGCTAAATCACATTCATATCTTGAACATATTTCCGCTCGAACTACTTTGAGCAGTCTCCGCTTGCTCAGTTTTGCCATTTTGGATCGCTTGTCAATTAGTGTTTAAGACTCCATGCGTGAATTAAACGTGTTCTGTTATGTTTTACCGTTTCGGATATATGAATCTATATATATATATATATATATAGTTACGGGTAGAGTACATATGAGATAAAACTTGTCGTATTATGTTTACTCATAATCAGCTAAACTAATTTCTAAAATGTTACTGTGAAAAGTGGTGCGTTATACGTGAACGTGTCCATTTTTTCTCAGCGGCAAACGCCTCGGGGCCGCTTACATCAAATCATTACTCAAGGTAACGACTAACTCGATTGCAGCCTTGACCTTGGATCTCTAATTGTTACCGACAGACGCTGTTCGACGCGAGAGCAAATATCACTCTTAGATGGCGATGGCTGATGGAACATTCAAATAATCTCTCAAAGAATTTATTTCCATTACATATAATTCTACTATGATTGTTGGTCTGGCTCTGAATAACTTTGTATATTCTTTAGGCCATGAATAAACAAAATTTTTTCCAGCTACTTCTGCCGAATTGCCCTCGTCGGCAAGAGGCATAAATCTACACTCGAACAGCAAAAAGACTGTGGTCCTTTAGAGATTTTCGTTGGCACCGCTCTACTGTATACTTCATTAGTCATCGCTAATTCATTCCGTTGAATTGATTTATCCCAATGGCAAGTATGTATGCACAGCCTCCCGGCTACCGACAATCGCAAACACTCCGTTACGGTTATATTACTACAATCTTAGCCTCGCCCGTTAGGCTAAACAGTCGACTAAAACATCATGGCGGAAATTTTATCGGATTATCTATAACGATTGATACCAGTATAATTTGGACACTCACCTCACGAGCACTTCACTTGTGGTTCGGCCATGGAGCACACACGTATACTAGCAACTTTTTTTTTTTTAATACGCATTCATGATGAAATAGTATAGAAGATAGAATTACGCATAGACTGCCACCAAAAAGCTTCAGGATCATTAGAGGATGACAGGGTGGCTATTGTTTAGGGTTGTGTGTGTTCGTGCTCAGCGGACTATACAGACTCCGGTCCGCTGTTGATGAACCCGGCAGCTGTACAGGATTAGTAGTAACGAATGAGACAGTCGCCTGTTTGAAATTGCGCTATTTTCGAAGCAATAAGACCGAGGTAAACACAATCTTGCAACACAGATGATAGAGCTGGCCGTCTTTCAGCTAATGCAGAATTGACTCGAAATGGAAGCCGCTATACAGACAACGGCAGGCATGGTAGACAGGCATAGATGCTTCTTGTTTTTCGTCCAGCTCTAGTGGGCGAATCGTACACCGAAGAAAAATGTGGCACAGGGCCTTACGAAACAGGACGTAGATAGGCCAACTGGCGTGTGTATGTGTCAAGGGGTAGAGAAATTAAAACTACGAAACCGATTACGGTACGAAAAGGTTGAGCAACAATCGCTGTGCTCGAGACATGTCGGCTAGTTTTTCATCGAACGAGTAAGTTATGTTAGCAACAATAGCAGTAATACCGTTCGTCGTAGTTCACCTGTGGAAATAACTGAAAAAAGGAGATCAACTCAAAGTAAACTACTATTATGCCGACATGGTTCTATTATCACAAAGATAGCAGCCTTATAATATACGAATGACGTTGTCAACAGAACAATGCGCTGCTAGAGATATTGGATCAAAGTTGCGTAATAAGAGATGGAATTAATCGAGCAAGTAGTATCTTGCCCCTCATCGGTGTTGAAACCCATTTGCGGGGCAAGCCTCTTAGGGCTAGAAGAGGAGAGAAGGGGCGGCATCCAATAGGCACGACATTTGTAGTTCAAAGGAAAAATTTCAAAAAACAATGAATCGGTAGTTGGTTCCGGAACCGGCTAGCTCGGCAAGCGTCACCAGCTCATGTCTACGACGATTTACACAACGGTTCATCAGAATGTCAACTGCTCTTAGTTGTATAGCGATAAGTAAAGCTGCGATGAACGTATGTACTCTCGGCAAAATCTAGTGATAGACGCATTGACTCTCAGGTGTTATTGACACTTGCATACCTTACGTTAAGTTCCATTATCACGTACGATTTCTAAAAGCCATTGAAGTTATTCGGAATGAAATATGTATGCAATATGCATAGAACGTGTTCGTTTTCAAAGTCTGCTTATATTAATTAACCCAGTTTATACTCATTGGCGATTTACATCAATTTTAAACTATTTCTTGGCTTTGTACTATATTCCGACAATTTTTCAAGATGCTCAAAGCTATCATCACTCCTCTCTATAGCATAAACAGATAACTATTGTGATATCATATGTTGTTATTTCTTATCTAAATTGACTATTCCACCGTTTATACGTCTTCTATTCTTAATTTGTACGCTACCGTGATCTCATGTTACGGTACTCTTTTCATAGTCAGAATTTCATTTCAAAATCTCGCGCTCGTTTCAAACGATATGCCAGCAATTTCTACTAACTGCTAAAATTTCACTTACCAGTGGTGAGCCAAGTTAGTTGAAGGACCAGTCGCTGGACACGTTATGTACATCGGGACACTTTACTACAATTGTACTTTTATTTCACCAGATTAGTTTGATTTTTGCGCGATGTATGACCTTGCAGACACCGGCATCAGCAGCAGCGGTCGCTGCAAGCCAGCGCTGACGAGGCTCGTTAACCATCCCGTCACTTTGGTTCGGAGCCGCGTTGTCGTTGGCAGCAGGACCTTCCGTACGTATTACTTACGAGATTTTAAACGAACGTACGTTTCACTATGAAATTTCAAAGAGCTCGAGTTTCTGCTCACATTGCTTCCAGCGAAGCCGATTTAACCATCGTTGCGATCTAAGTCTTTTGAGACTTCGATATCTTTTCTATTTCGTTCAATTTTCGTTCATGTTTAAAAGTATCTATTCTAGAGCAATTGCCAAAAGACTTATTTGGCGGACCGGCGTTAGATAAAACGTCTACAATAAGGTAACTACGTCTAAATTGGAAACAAGATATATGTCTTCATTTATCTTTGTGTAAACGAAAACACGCTATGTTGACTGTATTGGCTAAGCGACGAGCACCCTCACGGTTGATGGAGTGGTCCCCAATCATGACATTCAAGTAGGGCAGTAAGGGCAACATCGAAATATGCTAAGTGAGTTGCCCTCGTAGTTCAAACTATATTCGGTACATCTGACTATCAGCGTTGTCTCGGAAATGCTCCATATCTTTAGCAGCATGCCTTTGTCATTTATTAACTTTATTAACCGTGGACTGTAATTAACACCGGCATTTCTAACGGTTGTTGCCACCTCGGCAGATCGTCTAGCTAAAAGATGACAAAATAGTTTTTATATTTACTGAAGTTAGTGTCAAAAACGTTTTTGTTATTATTCACGACCTGCTGATTAACTTTCACAAGCGACGGCAGACTTGGCCTTGCATAGATGCTTTTACGTCGACAATCATAACAGAATGTCTTAAGTAGGTTCGATTTGATTCTATGTCTAAAATGAATATCAAAAAGAAGTAGACACGCACATACGTTCATTCTCCGCAAAAACAACTACACACTTAGATATCTTCTCAAGTGTTATTTGTCTAGTGAACTTCTACTACTAATTATTTATCTTTAGCTGTAAAACGATTATCAAGCCATATAATGCTCTTGGAAATAAGTGGTTTACTTCCATTGTTATCTGACTGTATTATCACCTCAGAGGGTGACTTCGAATTTTGAAGTACCCGGTATGTATATATTTAGAGAAATGACACAAGTTTCATGAAACTAGAATTGATGTTTTTGCGTCTTACGTACTGCTTCAAGGGGATATTTCTTTAGAAAGATAACCTCTTGCAAGACTAAACGGACATATATAGACAATGCTCACATTGTGCGCTATTGAGGATGTTGCAGTGATATAATCCGGCAGTCTTTTAGATTATGGATCAAGAATAATGAGAGTGTAAGAACTGGTCAAATTTTCTAGCATGATCCGCTGTTGACAACGGCGTTAAACCTCGACCGCCGCCGCGAGTTGCCTCAGTCGAGTCTTTTCCAAACCTGTGGCAGCTCATTAACAGTCCAGTATCTTTTCCAGCCAAATTGAAAGTCAATAATCAATACTGGAAACCGCTGACCCGGTGCCACGTCAAGAGGTCACACGCGAAAATGAATGGTTGACGCTAATGATAAATAGGGATATAGCTGCATTCTATAAATCACTTAATGATACATGCATTGATAAACACTAGCATCATATGAATAACTTCCCGAATTCGGTGTTTGTGATAGTTATAAACAAGCGTTTTGTAGACTATGTGTTCGATATCGTCACAATTATCGTCTATAATGACGTGGCCAGAAAGTGAACTGAATGGTAAATCTTACCGTATATTACGTTGGACAACTGTGAACATCATCTCATGGCGGCATCTCCTAACGGTAAAATACTGACTGTCAAAGCCATAACAAACACATTTTGTTACGAACCAAAATGAGAAAATTTCTAAATCTTTTTATAAAGTACTGCTACCAAATCCGTCCATCGGGGTTCATCAGCTACTTGCATTTGCTGTGCTTCCCAGAATCTCATTTGTTAATATTTTAAGTTTTACGCCCGGTACTAGCATCAAGAACCTTCAGGCTGTATTATACATCAGCTTCAGGTCAACTTATTGGCAGGCATGTCGTCTCTTACTTCTGCGTACTTCTGTACTGGACAGCGCTTACTTGTATATACGCCCAAAAACGCAGGAATAACCTCTGCTGCTCCCACTACAAGCACCTATTCACCCACCCCTTGTCTTCTTCGTTACGGTCAACTATTGTGAAGCCTTTATTTCCATATACTCCCACCTGCCTTATCTCCCTGTCTTCCAGTCTGCATAATTGTCAGGGTATGGGATTAGTAGGTAGAAAATAATGGCACTAGTAACAAAATGGGCCACGGATTCGAACACTGTGCTCTTTCCTTCAGGGAAGATGCATGGAAGAGAGAAGAAGTAGTTTGTAGTGATGAGGGTTGGGGGACCCACGCTGCATATGTGAACTGACCAGCTGAGTCCAGCCAGGGCAGAGGAGTGAAGGAGCAGAGCAATGTCACGCTTGGCTCGGCCTGAATAACGGCGGATTGCGGGCGAGCGGTTGGACCGATTGGGCAGACTGGCGAGGCAACGCAAAGCTGGATCGGTGGTAAATCCCATCATTTCTGCTGCGAATCGGATAGGGCCTGGGATAAGGCCGCCACTAGTGCCTACCGGTCCAGCTGTGTGATGATGGTGCTCCTACTATTGCTGGTTGCTCTCTTAGCCTCTGCTTCACTTCTTTGCTGCTGCAGCTGCAAACGAATCCTGCGACGTGCTGTTGCTATTCGGCTCCTTCCAATCCTCTTGTTGTTTATTCGGGCGTAGGGGGTCTATATGTGGGAAAAATATTGCAAGGATACAAGAGCGAAAGAAGAATTGGTGCTGGCTCCCCTGGCTGGTGGACGTTGGACCGTTTTTGCATAGCCATCCAAGGCTATTACACCACTACGACGAAGAAGACAAAAAGCAGAATGGCTCTTCTCCCAAGGGACCGAGCAAAAATATTCGAAAACAGTGAACAATACCAACGCTACTGCCATCTATATTTCAACAATTTCTACCACTGTGATATAGTTCGCACAGTGCCGAGCTATTTCCTACGCAGCCAAAGAAGCCACTTCTTCAGCAACTGCTCAAGGCTACGGGATTTTTTGAGCTCGAGAGTAATATCTCGTTCACAAAACATCGCTCTGGGCAACCATCAATGATTTGCATGGTTTGAAAACCGAAATCGTCGGTTATGCTGGTTCACCCGCTGCCCTAGTTCTAGCGAAGATAAGAAAAATCTATTGCAATCCAGTTTTAACTTGATGATACCTGTATGACTTAGCTGCAAATGGTGTTTTTTTAAAATAATGTCCTGAATTGGCATTGTATTTGTCTGGAATCTAATTGACTATGTCTTTCGTCGTTTTTGCTAAAAAATTTGAACAAAAAAGTAACATCGACTTTGATCGGGTTTCGAGGTTGTTGCAAGTGCATCTGGTGGGTCTCGATATTGAATACCGTTTAAACTACGCGCCGCTAGCAAATGAAATTTAGCTAACAAATATTCCACTACCCTAGAAGCTTAAGAGTGAAAACTGGTTGGGTTTATTCTAAAGTATGGGAAAGGAACTCAGATTGAAAAACATGTTTCAATCTCGAAAATCAACGTTAAGTGGTCAAGTTCTTGCACCTCGAAGGCCACGCCGCTGCAAAAATGTATCGAAGACATTACGCCAGGGGGCTTTGCACGGAGGCACAGTACGTGAAAGATGCTGTGTTAGTGTTGAAGATCGCATAAGAACACATTACCGCAACAAAGGACACCTTTCACAAAAGCAAAGCTTAGAGCCTAGGTGCTGTCTGGTCTAACATATCATGTGAATTATAATCAAATTACTGAAAAGGCGGAAACTAAGCAAAAAAATGGGTTTCCCGTAAAATAACTCCACTACAGTTAAAAATGCATGGAATCTATTTTACGGAGAATTTCCGAATCTTTAATGAAAAACCTACGTGAAGCATATGGTCGCCACCCCATGAAGCCTGGATTGATCTCTATCGCCAGCCGGAACGGAACCAGGTGAAAGAATGGCGTGGCCTTGAAGAAAAATCGGATTGGGCAGTGTCGAGTAGGTCCTGACGCAAAGTGACGGCAATATTTACAATGGACATCAGGGACGTCTGGTACTACGAGAAACTCGTCGGAACCAAAGCAATGAATGCCCTAACTCGAGTTTTCCATACGACTCATACATACAGTTCGGCTACTCGATAACAACGACAGATTTTATCACCATACCTCGCTTACTTCGTGGATTGAACAAAAAGATAATCTAACTCCGTGTAACTTAAGGGTCTTAAAAACGACAAGAGGTAGGCAAACATACCTCACTATATATTTATTTCATATATAACGAAACTACTTATGAAATGAAAGCTGCTGGAATAAGTACCTCTAACTCATTCTCCAAAACAATTAGTTCAAAAGTTATGTAACATATATAGTTTATGTCTAAGTAAGAGTAATAAAAGAAAGGGTTACAATCGTTTTTCGTGTTTTGTTGATAGAAAAAAAAATTGATAACATCTAATAGCAACATTAGTCACCGTATATGCAATTGCTGTTGTCTGAATTATTTCTGCCTGTCGATTTAATAACCTTACTAGAATAAAATCTGTGATATTAATTTAGGTCAAACACCGAGTGATTGCCTAAATAATAATTACCCAACCTGTACATTTCGAAGTCAAGGATCTTATAGAATAGATATTTACACTTCAAATTATCGAATTTTGCCCAGCGATGCTCTGGGGAATGTCTCAAAGGGAGTTTGTACTAAAGATAGGTAAACGACAATTAGAGACAGCATCAATACACATGCCTTTCGATACATAGAAGCTGCAATCGAGTGCCAACGGTGACGCTTAACTCTACCCGTATATATTATCTATCAAGTTATTTGCTAAGTCTGCAGGATAAAGTAGACGATAGCATTAGGGACTTTGGGCCAGAATGTGTTTAGTTCTAATCTTGTTGGCCACATCCAGATTTATGCGGTCTTCTACTTCATCAATAAAAGAAAATCGATTAATATTATTACTTACTTTTTTTTCACGTGACTATATGCAGGACTTTAGCCTCGATTTAAATAACGAGGTCTTTGAGATGATTAGTCATGATTTTTTTGGACGTGGAACTCCGATGCATCAAGTCTTAACACAGAAAAGCAAGAGAAATACTCCGTATCATTAATAAGCTCATCAATAAATATTTTCATATAAAGAGTAAGCTTGCAAAGCGTATAAAATTAGTTACGCTGTACATATATATATATATATAGGCATGTTGAACATAATTGTGTTAAATTTAAAAATTATTTGCGGAAGTCAACATGTATGTAAACTGAATAATCGTTCTAGAAGGCCACGTTTATGAGGGGTATCCACTTCTGATAAAACAAGTTACAGCAGAGATCGCTTGTGTCTATTCGCTCATTCATTGTTAATAGACACTTAGTGAAGCGTAATTAGAACGCATGTATACGTGTAAACGTGTACGAAGCTGCCTTTACTTGACCATAGTTAGCACAAATCACGGAAAATTACATCATAGAAATGTTTTATCCCAAGACCGGGGCGCTCGTCTTTGCCCACATTCACCTCTCCACTTCCAAGCAAACTTTTCCAGGCGGCTGCACCGCAGTGGAAGCACACGCAATGATTTTTCTCTCTCGCCTTGTCATCCATCCTAGTTTTTCTGGAACTCGATGGCCTGTTGGTTAGGATTTAGGACTGTAGGCATATATATATATATATATATATATACAGGCATAATTCAAAGCAAATTTTAACTTGGACTTTCCACAGCGGTTTCTCTATGAAGCGTCGCTGAGACCGTTGGTGAGATTTGGAGAAAGTTCAAAGGAATGAACCTTTTGATGCAATTGTTCCGTGAATACAGCCACGATTTGTCGGCAGTAGAATGCCTGTAGCATAAAAAAAACGACAATGATGCTTTATGCTGAATGGAGAAACCACCTTGTTTTGTTAAAATGGGAAGTTATCCTATAATATAAAATTAATTAGTATATATACGTATTATCTTCTTTAGTTACCTCTTCAGAAAAAGTAAGGTTCACGATAAAGTGTGCTAAACTAATTTGTCGACAAGTGCAAAGCTTATCTACTACACTTCTTTCTATCCAAAAAAGTCTGGAATCTACATTACTTCAAAGACTTTTTAGTTTTACTTCTTTAATTCGTAATTAAGAAAATGCCTTTTTTTCAGTAAAAAAATGCCTTCTTTATTCAGACTGTGGGCGTAATTCGTATGTCAAATAAGCAGATCATAATTATTTTTTTTTTCTAAATTTTTAGCAAATTTTAAATATCTCGGCTTAAACCTCATTTTTTAGAAATTCGAAAATGAACCTAATATTTTTATTTCTTCTCGAGAACTTTTTAATTCAAGTATTATTTATTTCGACGTTATAAAGTATTACACTTCGAGGCGTAAACATAGATAATACAGTCCTGGCCGAAAACTCGACACAGCATGATCTCAATATGGCTGCAATATATACAAGTACGTGTTAAAGACTTCGTTTATGTCTCCAATTGGTCGACAACTTCCAAAGCCGGTAGGCGCAATAATGATACTGTTCTACCATGGGCTTTTTCATCGATATTATAATGTGTATCTGCTTGGCCAGGTAGAAGGTCCTTCTTTTATGACCTTCGTTTCCATAAAAGCGACACAGGAGTAGCGGCCCAGTGACGATGCAGTTACTGACGGTAATGGGGGATGACGGCGGTCAAACGAGGAGCAAGATCGTCCAGGATTGGAGGTCTAGCGGACGAGAAAAAGCCAAGGAAAAGGGCGAGCGAATCCGAACATTAGTGACATTAATAACATCAGCACACACGACCACGGGAGAACGAAAGGGAAAAGTGATGCAGCATGGCGTGGGTGCCAGAGCCGCCCAGCAGCACCCAGTGTTCTCTACAGAGACCGACCCAGTGTGTTACTGTCGCTGCGAACGACGGGGGCCTCCGTTCGCTAGAACCATACCAGCGGTAACTAAAATCGACATGGCGCTGGCCACATACCTACGTACACGTTACGACAGAGACCCGAGGGCCAGGAGTAGCAAGTCTAGTGGCTGAAGGCGCAACGGCAAGCGGCACGTACTGATTGCTAGTTACAAACCGATATCGTAATGGATTACAGGAGTATTTGGGCTTTTTCTTCGCCAAAAGCCGCTATCTTGATGCTGGACCGCCAAATTGGCCTTGCGGAATCGAGGGGGAAGGTTCACGGTAGGACGAAAGTGTAGCGAGGATAGCGAAAAACTGAGGTTCAGTTTGTATTGGGCCTTGACAGCTGGTAGACGATAAACCGTAGACCACGAACGACGGAACGAGCATGGAGCACGTCGAAGGCTTAGCAGCAGAAGGCCTTGCCAACACACCTGCGCTGAAACAAAGCTGACGAATGAAGAAAGATATCGGTTTCCATTGCTCCTGTGTTTATCCCGGGCCTTGACTGAAACGTAAGAAGACGGAACATATCGAATCATATACATGAACTTAGTTAGGTGCTGCGTACTCCAGTTGTCATATTCTGGTTTGTTGGTCGGCCAGTTCGCTGAACTAGCTTTACGGCAGCGTCGGCGGTAACGATCATGGGTTATATAACAAATTTTCAAGATGCAAGCGAAGTAATCCAATAGGAACAAAATATGTAAGCCAGACTGTATAACTTGAACAAAACATATTTATACTACTTGATACTGCTAGTTTCGCGGAAGGGAAAATAAATATGACTGAAGTAGGCGTTTCACAAAACGGTTCTATATTTGCTTTAATGGTCCAGAAATAGGTGGATATAGAAATTATCATGATATCCTTTTCTCAAGGGTGTTTAACAAGTTACTGTCATTCAAATTTTTGCTATATCCTGTTTCTCCTCCTACGAGCTCTTAATCCTAGATCATCGAAGTGAAATAAAAAAAAAAACCCGCCTAGCACAGATCTTTGTCAACATTTTACCAATAAAATCACTTAAATTTATATATACGTTATATTGATCGAAACAGAGATGTTTTTCGTTTGTACTTACGTTCCTTAATAGTATACACGGGTATACAGACACAACGAAGTCCGGTAATAATGTGAATTCCGAAAGGCGGTGGCCAACTCCGTAGTGGTAACTAACTCAATAGTTCCGCTACCGCTGATTATATAAGTACTAGCCTTGAGCAGTGTATTCAAATGGCGGCAAAACAAAAATTAAAGATTTCGAAATCGATCTGTAATGATGTTTCCCTTTTTGAATCATTAGGCAAATCATGGGCTGGAACTAATTCTACTAATTAATGGACCTTGTCGCTATAATGGTGCGATATTGGATCATGATAGTAGCAGCCATCTCGAATGCTGCCTATGTTTGTGTACTATATGTAGCGTCCTATATGTAGCCTTCCGTCTCAAATATAGTATCATTGATTTTGTGCAGTGATTCACTTTAGTCAGAAACTCGTGACAAATAAGGTTCATTAGATATAAGCAAGCAGAAAATTTAATATGAAAAAAAATTGTCGCTTGATAAAATGTCGTTGGCAGTCCTATTTCTTCTTGCCAAAAACAGAGCTATAAAGTATATATTTCACTTACAGTGACATCCTTTCGCCGTATGCCGCATGCCCTTTTAACTGAGGCATAGCTAATAGTTCGTTATCCGCAACTACTGAGCTCTTTACGAGCAGGTATAAAGTTTTATTTAAAAAAAAAGGTGCTACCTGAAAATTGCTAAGTATATCCTACAGTGGTAACGTGAGCCGTTTTACTATGTAAAAATTAGTTATTAGCGCAGTGAAATCTTAAGACATATGTGACGTAGCAGAAGCAGAGTCCTAAAATTCCGTGCATGACGCGAAAAATTACTTCTGTTAAAAAAATTTTATCCAAATTTTAAGCATGTACGAAATATAATTAAACCATTATACGAATTACTTCTAAAAACTTCTAAGTGACTCGAAAACACGTAGTATCCAGTGTCGATAGAGTCTATTACGGTGCTACGTATGGGAAATCGGAATGACGACTGACATCCTTCGAGTTAAGTGGATCGATGTAGGTGAATAGAGATGCGCGCTAATTAAATCTCGTTTAAGCCAGCGTAAAGAGCAGTAATTTATAATGTGTGTACGTCCTTATTGCTAATGGCATGACTTTATCTGCTCTCTTATACCAAGCAATAGATCTGAAGTCTGATTTTGGTGTTTGGTTGTGCCGAATACAAGTAAGGGCTAACTGCAAAGGATTTCATTTGACTAGTGGAACTACAGCAAAAACGACGGTTCTCAGGCCCATCCGAAATTAATCGCCACGAGCCAATCGAAATGAGCGTTGGCTAATCGATAAGGAAAACGGAGCGTATTTTAAAAGCGAGATCCACTTCACCTCGATTCCCTTACTGTCCTATTATATATGGCAAAATCACGACTAGCGTTTATTTTTTTTCTATACAATAAACTGTCAAGACAGTGTCTCAAGCAGTACTCTGTTTGTAGCCAGCTCCTTGCTTCTTCAAGGTAAGAGACACGCCCGTCCGAATTATTAGCAAGTTATAATTTCATCCAACATTAACTCCAAGCCTTTGGCTTTAAAAACTCAAGCATCCTTACTAAAAAGCACCTGCTGCCTGGTAAGATGCTCGGCCGTTCACTGTACACGTACGTATATACGAAAAAGACGAATCCGCCAAGCCAGTTCACCTACGATCTATATCATATGGGGCAATACATTAAAAGGGGTAAGAATGCACGCGATGTACTTCGTTCACGGACGTAAATCGTGACATTATGTCCGTTCAAGACAATTCGACGTGCCGTCATTGTCAAGTGTCCACAACATGTGGAAGTAAACCTCTTCTGTAGTTTGTTTCATTGAGGTTTGCAGGTGCTAGATGAGCGTGTTCTATCGTCTGATTGTTTTGTCTGTCAATAACAGAGAAGAGAGTGGGGTATCGAAGGCCAACGTATAGGGTCCCGAATTTACTGTGAAGCCGAAAACGAAATCGGTGAAGAAACATACGAAAGATCACTGGGAGCTACCGCAGCTATTGCCTAGTTCAAGCGCTGAGCTAAAACAGTCGTAGCCTCAATGTTCTGCTGTTTCCCCATACAAGAGCTATACCGTATTTTCGGCTGTGTTACGCAAATGCTCACAGACCCACGCATGTAGATGTGTATTGACCGCGTATATTCAAATTAACGCATGGGGTGGCTATGCTGGTCGAACTGAATCTGGCGTATGGCGTACGATGGCCTGCTACCGCTTATGGCGAAGCAGACACGCAAATAAACTCGAAAGCTGAAATTTTTACGTCATTAACAAATGAGCCAATTTGTGCCTGATGTGCGACTATAGCACTATCCAAACTACGAGAATAACTAGGAAATTAAATGTCATTAGAGATTATAACCTAGGGCTGAATTTTGAAGAATAAAAAAAAGTGATCAACAATGGGTTCTACACGGATGTTAGCCTGCTGATAATCCCCAAAATTAGTTGAACTCGTATCTTACTTTAGAGACATCTACGTAGCTTAATCGTGAGTTAACAAACAAAGAACAAAGCGAGCTGTTCTCGTGGATCGCATTCGTTGTTTGGCTCGGACGTGAGTCAGTCCTTTGAGCTGCAATGTCGGCTAACCATCTACAGGAAAAATCTTTAAAGTTTAATTAAGAATATGTCTATACCTTTAAGACGAAGGGTCATTGCGGGAAGCTTATTTTACAGAGGCCTCCTGAGTCCCTAGCACACTTTCAATACCAAGCAATTCTATGTGAATTGTCACGTGTAGCGTGTTCGGGCTCTTGCTTATTAGTACCTAAGTTGTTCTTTATAAGCCGCAGTAAAGGGTATTACCTAAAATGCACGCTATATAACCCAGGTTCAACTTAAGTTGAATTAAATAGGTACTTCTTCTCAATGTTATCCCAAAAAAACTATCTCTGTTTCAGCTTTAAGGTATGTGTTCACGTATTATTTGTTCGTAACGGTCTGTGTTAATCTATACTGAACGATTAGAAAGAGAGTCCCTAAGAGGCGCAAGTGATAGCGAGCCAAAGACCACATTGAACACTACAAAAAAATAACATCCAGCCATTTTCTCGTGTGATATCCTCAAGAAACTGACTAGACATCTAGCTTAATAAACACAGAGGAGTATTGCATTGTCTGCCTGTTATATTAGTTAATATGCTAGAAGCGTAACGGTTCTCGTCACTGAATGTTGTGACGAGATACTATCGATAAGAAATATAGTGAGATAAGAGCTTATATTGCTAAAATAATTGAATGTGTTGCATTAGTGGCTCACTGCGAAATAGACTGCTTAAAACGAGACATTTTATTGTGTGATTAAATCTCATTACTCTTTTTGATTCTACTTCGATTATATACCGGAATTCATTATTTGGATTAGTCTACAGATTTTAGAAAGTCAGACAGCACCGGTCATTAAATCGCGCCTGAATTTTCTTCCGTATATATATTCACATTTAACTAGTATGTACAAAGTACGATCTTACACATGGTTATACTGTACAGCTAGGATATAAGTACATGGACCGAGTACGGCCTGCTTGAAGATGCATGGCCCCACGGGAAAAAGACTGATGACTGCTTGGAAGTTCCTGTAAAAATAGGGATTGTCTGCAACAAGGGAGATTGACTGGGTCTGACAGGCGATGCGAGGCAGGACCGCCGGAAGCTGGGACATTTTTCCTGCAGTTCCGTTCTTTGAGTATGTGTGTTGCTAAGAAGCCAAAGCAAAACGGGTCCGTCAGGCGGACTCTTCGAGATTGTCACCGGTCCAGCAGACCGCCTGCTGGTCGCCGCCACCCAGCTTCGATAAACACACAGATGACTCGGTCTAAATCAAGGCTATCACTGTAATGATTGCGAAACAAGACGGCAGCAAGACACTTGAGATGTTTACGCATAGCGCGGATAAACGCATATTTATGGTTTGCTATGTGCTGCACAAACTTGTATACATATCAGAGGCACCCATATTTGATTATCAGTGATAGCGACGATACATACGGTGGAATTCTTGAACATGAGATATAAAAATGCCAAAGTTGTGCGAGATAGGTACTATTTGTTGAGGCAAAATATGCGGCCGTATTCTGCAAGCTATAGGGCCATTTTTAGAGTTTTTGCCTTCAGAGCTAAGTAAAAAAAAAGCTTATCACAAATTCCTACGAAAAAATATAGCGAAGAGTCGTCTTTATCCCCTCGGCCAGCTCTCTTTATAGCGCCAAAATTTGAATCAATTCGAAATCCACTGCGAACTTATGGGACGCACTAATAGCTTTGGCATATCTATGCTTGTAGCTAGTGACTGGTCTAGTAATAGTATCTTAAAAAGTGTGAAATCGAAAGCAATATTATTGACACAAACATTTATTTAGTTAAACCATTTACTATCTAAAAGAAGATTTACCCAGACGCATCGCAGTGAACTCTTCTGAACTAGCCAGAAAGATCCCTCAAAAGCCTACTATTAATGTTACTATAATTAACAGGGTACAGCTTATTTTTTGTTTGTTGTATGTCTAGATAAACACCTGACACGCTGAACACATTCATATACACTGATTGAAAAGGTTAATCATTTTGAGGAGCGTTGGAAGCCACACTAATGCGCATACTTGAAAATATCAATTTTTCTCGTCTTTTCATCTTGTCGTAATTTACCTCCTATATCATGACTATCTCTACTCCACCATTTGCTTGTAGCGGGATCGGCTCTATAGATCGACTATACGAGTATTCAATGTCTTTTTAACGGACATGGTAAATACTAACGATTGATTTCGTCCGCGGAATTACTGCAGCTACCGTTTCTATAATATCTGTATTTTATATTTATGAATAATCCTGTTTCTCTCTCATGATTATATTATGTTTTGTTTCGTAATAGTACCGTTGCTATAATACTCCATATTGATTAAACTATTACTGACTAGATTATGCGCGAGAAATGTTTACTCGTCGCAAATTCTACACAAACACGTTCCAGCGAACTCGATTGTTTCTTTCCGTCGTTTTCTATCAACCAGCAACCTACCTTATGTAGCGTACTGCGGCTACGGAAACGTTCGTGCTCGCATAAACGGCGTTGCGTAGCGGTGAACTGTACAAACGCTTTCGCGCCACGCCTTTTAGTGTCAATCAATCATTCAGACGTCGTTGTTCCAACGTCACCCGTGTTATTCACTTTCGCGCCGTTTTTGAAGTGTGTAAATGTAAATGCGGCAGTTCAGATTGCACTGCAGCTTTTGTGGGCTGGTGGCACGAGTTCTAGCATCAGGCAAAATACAAAGAGCCATTGGCTGGTGTTGTGGGCCATGTTCCTTCAAAGAAAACTCTTCGTACGTTCTTCTTGAGAAACTTCCCGTAAGCAACTTTAGCCAGTGAAGAATCCCTTGTTGTCTAGTGCTGTCGTATTGCTCGGCCTACACTATTTCTCACTCATGTTGTCTCTTGTTCTCTACACTCTTTTCTACTTTAGCGTACCCTTTTCTGTCTCTGATCCCCGTTGTCCCTCTATGCCTATGATGCACTCACAGTCACATAACGATGCAAAGCACGAACGACACGACCTAAAGCCTGTGAGCGATGAGGACAGAGTCGATCTTCAATAGTCATTGCAAGCCGCTGATCCTAACGCCACTGCCGAATACAACCAAGCGTTGGTACCGCCACCGAAAGTGCTTATTGCCGTCAGGCCTCCTCCAAACCCGCACGCGTCGTGGGCCCACAAGGGCGAAGGCCTTTGTGCTGTTGTTGATGTACTATACGTATGGAGGTCTCAGTTACGCTAACTGTCCCTGGTCGCTCTGGTATCGCTTTTATTGAACTGCTCCGATAGCACACTGCTACCATTTCTGACAGCAGCAGGCGCTTTCGAGTGGTAATTGGGAAATATTGCTGCCAGTTCTAGTGGCTCCTTTGTCGGGTTCGCAGGGTAGGATGGAGGCCAATGGAGTTCGAAGGAACGGAGACCGTGGGGGTAGAAGCTTCAAAGTGAGGCGTCGTTCCCAAGCTTTTGGCAGAATTCTCTTATGCGAGCCCTGCCTGCCTGCTGCAACCATGAAAGCTAACGAACCAGTCAGTCAACCGATCATTGAGCCGTCGCGTAGGGACTGAGTAGGACTTATGCGTCATAGAATAGAGTTTGGTTTTTTTTGAGACCACTAATGCCGCTTGGTGCCTACCAATGAAAGAACGAACCGGAAGGGTAAGAAACAGGTCACCATTGTACTTAACAATGTTAGAACTGACCAAGATGTTGGTCAAGAACTAAGTGACGCTTGTACGTCCTGAACAGATATACTTGCATAGGAATAGAAAAAGGGCATCGAATTTTAGCGTATAATGATCGTTACAATACGATGCATTCGAACTCAGTTGTTTCTTGCATGTATTGCATCCTCTTTAGAAATTCCGCTCGATGTAGCCATTTGAAAAAACATGTTTGCTATCGCACGGTGACATAAATTTGTTTTTAATATTACACATACACGTCTAACGGTATTGCTGTTTTGGTTCTTTAAAGAAATGGGGTTCATCTAAGACTTGTGCAAGGTCCAGTCATTTATCGCAGTAGACTATTTGTCGTGTTTTTAAAGGAATGCTTAGCTTTATGACGGCTTTGTATGGACCGCATGTCTCACAAGTGCATAATATATCTTACTGACGTAAAGCGATAGGAGTCAACTAAATAGGAAAGTCTAAGGGCAAAAGGTGTTGAAGGCCAACAGCTCGGTGCGTTACCTTATCCTTTCCCTGACTTCGCTTCCTTTCTGTCGAATGTAGAAAACGCGCCGATCAATACATAAGCCGTCTGTTGGGTCAAGAATGTGACACATTAATATCATCTAGTGCGGAGACGCCAGAAAGGTCCACCTTCCAAGAATAAATAGTTTGCCAGATGTATCTGTCCTGATATGAGTTGTAAAAACGTCGGAGCTAATTTAACGTGTTAATAACTAAATCCAAATCAAACAATAAGATTCCTATTTTCTAGTATAACAATTTTACACTTAGCTATAATAAGGCTTAACAACACATTCAAGTGCACGTAGTACCACAAATGCACGAGCTTCTTTGTTTTAATTGCTTTCTGGTATGTATATGGATGGCGACAGTCTCGTTTGCTCAATTTTTTTTGTCAAACATCCGTCTCTATAGGCTCCAGTATGACTCTGGTTAGCAAGTCTTGTTATTGCCTTGGCTACTGGTCGTTATAACACGTGACCAGCCGTTTAACGGACTATTAGCCTAGCCGGCGGCACCCCAGCCCCACAAAATCCACCACCGCTTCTATCTTAAACCTGCCTATTACCCACACCAACTCGGTTTATACCCTAGGGGTGGGTGGAATTTGTTGAATGCCATACGGTATCTGTTGTCGATACGAAGTGCACCGCCTCGTCTGTGTGAATACGAGCGATCCTTAGAAGTAGCCGTGGCCATGCTCGGTTTGGGCCTAGGCCGTTGAATTCCCTCAGCAGTAATAGCAGCGGTGCGGCGGAGGCAGCGGTTGCTGAACGTCTTAGAGGAAAAAATCAACATTTGATGTCCAACAACAAATAAAAGGCCATTTGTTCCTAATTCTGACCTTGGCATTGGAGAATGTTGAGGCATCGTGAGATCGACTGTACATAGATGCACGCCTCCGTTGCTTGTTTGTATACGATCACGATTTGAATCATATTGACTACATCGATGCTGTGGCTAGCACTGACGAAAGTGACGCTTACCTTCTCAGTGAGGTAAAATCGCACGTTAGCAAAACGTTGCGGTTTGACCATGTGTCATAATACAAACGCCAGCCCTATAAAGATCATCACAATATGGCCTCCTATATTTGGACAAAACAAAATTTTTACACATGGAGTTAGCAGTAAGAAAATTTCGAGAGGCTTCTAAAATATGCACGCATATTTAGCAAAAGAGACCGAGAGAAGTACGGAGATTTATAAGACATAGATTTATCGATCAGCTCTTTCCTCTACCAAATCTGATTTGAGCTTATTCTCCCTTCTGATTTGCAATTGTGCTAATTTTCGATGGCAGACTTGAAAATAGCGAATTATATTTTAAATATTACGCTAATTTCGACGGATATTCGGTCTGTTTTATGGTGATATAATAGCATTGTACACGAATACATATGGTGTGCTTTTTGTCCCCGTTCCGTATGCAACTGGAACGGAGCTGAACTATTTACAGTGTCGATATCTACAACAATGGCTAAGCTATTGTTTGCTGCAATAAATATTGCGTAGGGCAGACGACTCGTGATTGATTACGGATCGGATTTTGTAGGTGCTCTCAGAGATACTGTATACGCAATTTAATCAAATCCCAGTTACGCTGTTAGGATAATTTACTAATCTCGTCATTGCGTCTTAATCTATCGCCTAGAACACGTTGGGGTAGTCGCTTAGCTTTTCGCAATCTAAGACAGTCTTCGGCGATGATGTAACAGCAGATCCATTGCCAACACGTACGCAATACGACGACCCGGGCCAGCTAACAGAATTACTCTTGCGTGACTCGAATGTGTTATTGTGGCACGCCTACCGAGTCTCCTGTGGGTTTTCGTAAATTTCTGTCCTTCAACGTCGTATCGCACCGATATCCCAAAAACAACAAAATTGTCAAATGGGTCAGCAACTTTGGCACGCGTGCATGGCACGGCCAAATTCTAACAACACTGCGTAAAAATAGGTATTTGCATTGTACACATTCGCACGATTATGCAAAATAGACGCCTCAACCTCTGTTCGTTTTATCAGTTTATTATACCTATTGCAATCAACAAGCAACTGTATAAATGGACAATAAAGGCCACTGCCAATAGAACGGACGTTTAAACGCTAACGAAGAAATTTAGCATTCGACATAACAGGTCAACAGAGAGAAATTTACTAGTAGTTATCGAGATGAAAATTACAGAAAAAAACTGTTTACAAAATGTAATTCCGCCTGATCACGGAGTGTGGGTCACATTTACGTATGGATAGTACATATGTCGCATTGTAAATCTTAAATTAACAATCCCTGACCTTTTTCGGCTAACTGCGTACCCATCCGGCACGTGGACGATGTCAAAAAATTTATAACTGCGTAAACCACTCTTCGCTAAATTTTCACACTCATATGTAATGTAACGGCCGTATGACAGTTTTTGACTAGACTATAGCTTAAGAGATTCATCTGATTCCGTGTCAAGAGCTAAGCGGGCATATTTTTCATATATGAACCAATAATAAAGTTGTGGTAAATAGATAGCCACGGGTATCAGCACTTCGATTTCCGATGATCGTTACTTGACCGTCGTCGAACTCGTACCCTATCGTCACCATCAACGCAGGACTAACTTCTCTCCTTTTGAAGCTCGTCGCCATTGACCTGAGAGCGCACGCTCTATGAAACTATGTTGCTCCATTGATTTGGCCGAACATTACAGCCATGTTAAACAGACGACTATAAGTGGTTCACGTTCATTGCATAACGCTTGTACCAATATGAATTTGTAGAACAGATCTGTTGGGATTAGCACGTTGCGGACGATCCGAACGCATCGATCGGACCCTCGTACCTCGTATTTCTCAAAGATACAGCATTATAGTACAATAAATAAATCGCATCTTTACAGCGTTCTGTTCACTTCAGTTATATATATTATAGGTTCTATTAGCTAGACGACGGCCCTATCTCACACCATACGAAGCAAGTGCTTTGGAGCTCTTTGCACCCTACACGGTTTTCCAAGTAATTTCTCCCATAGGGTTACGTCACGTTTTAGGCGGTCTTTACGACAATTGAAAATAAGCACAAATATTATTTAAACATGCATCGCTATCATTGGAAACATTTGCTTCTCTTCCTTTGAACGGACATTTTTGCCAGTCACAGGCTACCGACCTCGGTGATAGGAGCGGAGCGCTTTCAAGAGAACTTCTACGAAGCGTTTTCCATGCCGACGTCATTTAAATCCTGGCAGTCGGATAACTGGGTTTGTTCCCCTTCCTCCTAATTCACTCTTAATTTAAAGCCGCACTTTCTAGTCGACCGCATGTAGGTATTTCATGGATGAAAACAGCAACTCCGATCCGTCTGAGTTAACGGTTAAGATTAGTATTACGCAGATCAACATGCAACTGGAGTAACCGTTAGTTTTTCAACAAAGAAAAAAAAAACAGAATACGTGTAATATATCTACCACTTAACGATACAACTGTGAGAGAGCACTTTAAATGTGGCGAAAGCAATATATCTATGCTCCTGACAGCTATATAAATATTTGCCAACATGAAATAGAGGCAAAGTGAAGAAATCAACACCCTTTACTCAGGTGAGTAACTGCCATCATTCGTGGGGAAATAACGTTGAATATTTCGTACCGTTGTTAGAATAACTATATATTCAGTCAATAGACCTCACTCTGTGTTCTAACTCCATAACTCTATGCTGTATAATGATAGCGTGAGAGATACATGTGGAGGTTGCGCGGCGTAAAAATGATAGGGCGACATTTTTAGACGTGGCTCTAATAACATGTTTTCACCGCATGTATACAAGCAACAGTGCGTGTGCCAACATGGGCGACATAAGTAGCAGACTTAAACGTCTGATGAATAGCAGATAAGTTCACAAGTATTACACTAATATGCTATAGCAATGACGCATGCATGTCCCGTCTGGTTTGTTGCTTTTCTCAAGAAACACAGGAAATCGGAAGGTCTCGGACTCCGAGTGACACGCCATGATCATTCTAAGCTAGACAGATCTTAAACTGCAAAGTTAGCCTCCATTTGTTCGGACACGCGAAGCAAGCTGTAGAATATAAAAGCAAAAAATGGTTCATGTACTAGGTTTGGCTTCTGAACGCATATACAGAGCCGTTGTGGCTGTGATGGCAAGGGCTCAAAGGCCTGAGAAGGATCTGGGAAGAAGCTGTGTGAAGATAAATCCGAGCAGGACCTTATGAATTCATGTGCCGGCAACTGTCGCATTCTCGCAGATTTTCATTGAAGGTTTTGGTGCGGAAAGAAAGAGGATAAGTTTTTAGTGGTGTAAATTTTCACTAAGCAAGTCGCTTGTTTCTGGTTGGCGCCTTAGGCGTACATGCCCCTTTTACCAGCCATCGATTGCGTTATAATGGGCGGTCAATGAATATGTCTTTCCCATATATGCTACATCATAACAACACTCCTGAAAGACTATGTCGAAAGTTTGGAGCTGTATTCGTATATACGTAGAGTTGACACTATGCGCCACTTGTCGATTTGCTACATCATTTCTGTTGCTTTTCTGTTGTTTTGGTAATTTACAATGCCTATTTCAGATAGTGCACGTTTAGAAACCATACATGGTTCAAAAAGCAGGATTGACGGTTTCAAACGCACAGATTATATCCTTAGTGTAAATGAGTCTATGGTAATACTTCGAAGCATGCATCCGTTCTGTCTAGCATCATATCCTCAATCAGTCTTAATTTTGACCAGGTTGCAGGGATTTGTATAACAGTTTGATCTAGCGTAATACTTCGAAGCACGCATCCGTCCTGACTAGCATCAGATCATCAATCAGTCTTAATTTTGACCAGTTTGCAGGAATCTGTATAACAGTTTGATCTAACGGATCCTTCCTAATTGATCCTGTCTCGCTCCGAGGCCTACCCTCCCTGACAAAGTCGCTGTCTGTCATTCATTTGCTCATTAGCTTGGTTGACTGACGAACTCTTTCTACCTACAGGCAGCGCGCTTCCTCAAATCCGTCACCTTCCGACAAATAGTTATATTCCGAAAAAGATTCCAAAAAGCATGAAACGAAAATGTGACAACCGATGTGCTTCTGTCTTCGGTAATGTACCCTGAATCACGGCGAGAATGTTATGGCAATAATAGTCGCGTCGATCGTGAGGCTGGTGTTTTTTCTATTTGTTTTTGTCTTCATTGTATTTCTGTTTTTATTCTCGCATTCGGCTGCTGTCGTCTCCTGTGAACCCTGAGCATCGCTGGAAGGATAATCGCTTTTGCAATCAAGCAAATAGAGGGTACCCCTCTGAGCCTTTACAATGCTGCTGCTGAAAAGGATTCGCGCACAAAACCCAGCCTGCAGGTGTTAAAACGATCGTTAGCGTCACGTCGCTACCTGTGCAGGAAGTAGGGATCATACAAAGCTCTCTAGCCACACTTGCATCGAAGATGTCAATATGGAAAAATGGAAGCATCTCTCCATAAGCTAGTTGAATGTACGCTGCGCACTGAGATGAATTTCTGTCTATGCAGACCATACGATAAACGTTATGTATTTTCTTCTTCCTGTATACAAGTACTAATTAGTGGGTAATTTTACTGGTTTAATAATTAGTGAGCACATCACTTACGCGCTACTTTATAGAGAAACGCTCAATCATTCTCTGGTCGCATACGGTTGTCTGTAATTATTGTATTGTCGAAAAAAACACCGATGCCACCATAGCTGCCACCGTACGTTAACATCGATTCAAACGTGGAAACGAGTCTTATGCAGTTGTCTTATAGTGACCTTGGCAAAGCAAAACTTGGCAAAGGGATTGCCTTTACGATCGAATCGCACCTCTGACATTGTTTTCGCAACCTTGGATCTTTTTACGCCAGAAACTTCAACAATTAAATATTGAGTAAGTAAACCGCACGTAAATATTGAGTAACCCTTTGGTTGTTTTTCTCACCGACTATTAAAGACAGACTGATTATAATGCCTGACCTTTAATTTTATAGCTTAAATACTGTAATCTAGGCTTGTCGAAAGAGTTTCTATTTGGAATAGATGTGCGTAACGAGGAAAGGTCGAAATAAAGATGGTAAAGTGTATATAAGGAACTTCGTTGTGGTATTCAGACGTGACCGGCTTTCTCAACTGCATTATCCGGAGAAAGCATTTCACTGTAGTCGTTAATGATATTTGATGAACACGAGCTTTCAAAGCATTTTTAGCAAAAAAAACTGTTATCAGCGTGGCATCCACGACCAGATCATTTCATCGAATCGTTCGAAATAATTCATCTGCGAAAATCGAACGAAACGAACGCAATGCCTTGGACTATTTTAGCTAAGCGGTATAATAATTAAGTGTTCTAGTAGATCTATTCCGTATCTCAAGGCTAAGCCTTATGTATGCTTCTGTCCCTTTACCGTAGAACAATCTCCAGGTTTATCTGTTTTGAATTAGAAACTGTCGGCGACCGACTGCATCGAACACAATGAATATTCTAAACGGCTGGAAAAGTTAAACCAATGCCAATTAGTAAAACGGCAACTTGAGGCGAGCCATTCGTACCGACCCGAATTTATGAAAACAGACTATTATCTAAATTATTATTATTTTTGAACAAAACCACTTAGCTTTGATCCTCCGTGCGCTGTAACCGTCACTGCCCAACTGTCCTTTCAGAAACCCAAATAATGAACTTGGGTTAATGCTTGAATAGTGTGTTGTAGGAAAGCAACGTTGTAAATCGCCATGGACGAATATGTCGCCTTAATGGAAGACCGTACTTGATGGATCTTAACAAAGTAAACCGGTAGCTGCCTGCGGTGATAATGAAACTGTCAATAGTAAATAATGAAGAGGGTGCTTCGAACAAACGGCAACCAGGAACGTTAATGTGAACTACAAACCGTAACGCCCCAACGGCCTGGAAAAGAATGAAAATGCCGAAAGAAAAAATAATTCCTTCCGCTTGTGACATCCATATTGCTAAATAACGCGTGAACAACGTTTAGTCGATATGATAGCTTATCGACATGATTTACCATAGCCTCTATTAAGTATAAATTTGGGTTAATCGGCAAGCATGCTCGCTCATAGATAGATAGATCGATACAGACGCTTCGCACGAGTAACCTGCGTTCTTCAATTATTCGATAAACAAAAAGTCATCGCAAAATAAACAACTATCTGCTAAAATATATAAAGTTAGCATTTACTTTAATAGGCTGATTTTACTCGATCTAGTGTAACAACAAAATTGCTAGAGTTAATGTGTTTTATATGCTGACTTGATTAGGAGTTTGATAGACGGACTTCAACTCTTGCTCCTTTGGCCTAGGCCGTCCGTCATGTGACGATCTTATATCACTTTCGCTTTTTGAATGCTAACTTCGAAATCTACTTCCTGAACAAACTTGCATACAAGATATTTAGAATTTGCTATTACAATCTCATTTGCATGTATAGTTAACTCTGCGGAAGGATGGCAACTCGGGATACTGCTATGCAAGTCTGCTACAAAAAACACGGCTATGAGTAAGTTCAAGTTCTCGCTACGTATCATTTGCCCTATATTAAAGGTATTTGTTATTACATGATTAATCTAATTAAAAAATCGAGGTTCTGGTTTCGTGATATTGAATTGAGCTTACCACGGGAATTTACATAAGTCGAACCTTTCGCAACAATGGTTTATATCAAAGGTGCGGCTTGAGAGATGGGCATGCAAGTGGTGTTAACTGTTGCACCCCCCAAAATCCAAGTTGTTTGAAGGGGAAAAGGCCTTTTCACGGTCAACGAGTGACGTCAAGCTGGGTCCAAGGCCTAGCCGGCAGTGTTTACGCAGCCTTTCCTGGAAATCCCCTCCACAAGACGAGTTTCATGAAGGCTCTTCTACTTTATGGAATAAGCTACATACTGCACTGCTTATACAGACAGTCGAGATTGTTCCTCTGCAAAGATACGAACGCACTTCAATGCGGTACTAGTGCCATAGCCTACTGTAGATGGTCTTTGCCGAGATAACTCCAGACTACGACTCGTTGTACCTTCTGAGCTGTAGAGCTTTCTTCCAATTTTGATTTTCAAAGTAAGTCCTCTTTAAACGATGCGGTCACCCACCGTCGGTATATCTCTTGGGATCGTACTCTAGAAACTGTTTGCAAATAATCCTAGAGGCTCTCAATATCCACTAAAGTCCGACGACTATCCTTCTCTAATAATGGTGTCACAAATGCGATCTTTTCTTTGTTGTCAGTAATAACTGTATCTTTCCAGCTTACATAAGTGTCCCATACTATGCGCTTCGATAACAACCTCGACGTTACTACCAATGGACACACCTCCGGAGCTTATTGTCTTGCCCCAAAAGTATCGCCTTTCCTTGAAAAAGTTTTGCAATTTATAAGGGCCTCAATGCCATTGTTTTGCGCACCCGGGGCAAGCTGTCATGCAGCTTGGCAGTTGTTTTCTGTATACTTAAGTATCAGCCTATTCTGTAGAATGGTCTATTGCTTTGATGACTTCTTGAAGCCGATCAGACTGAAGGAGTATGGACGTAGGCTAGTTTCTGCTGGCGCCCTGGAGTTGTGCGAACGACAAAAACTCTCCTAGAAAGAATTAATGCTATTTATTTACGCTTCTTAGCTAGAAATTGCAGATAAGTGTCTGGCATGTTATGTCAATTATTGACTTCTCTCTTGTACCTTCAAACGTCGTTAATTTTTCCATCGCGTCTCGTCAGATTTTCCATCAGCTCGATGTTGTCTTCCACTGCTGCCGGTTTCGCATTTATGGCAATCACATTTATTCCTTTGTCCCCTGCGATAATACTGTTGGTATCCAAGGCACGTTCTGACAAGGCGGTTCACAGAAGATAAAGTTAATATATGTGCTTATTCACTATACAAACAGATACTACTACACAATGCTAGGTAATTAATATGCTGCACATTGATGATACCCTACGGAAAGCTTGCTCTAAATTGTCGTTCTGGCAGTATAATGAGATACTCTTATAGACCTTTCTATATATATTACCATTCACTGTGTGGAGATGCCGTCTTCCTGCATATAAACAACATATGTATATGTGGTGACGCACAGCTAATGATACGACAAACGAACACCAATTATTGATTATCGTAAGGTCTGTGCGTGACAGAAATAACTGCTGCCGGTGTTGTAGTTCAGCAGAATATTTGCTACCCCTATACGAACGTCATCTACAATATGATATGTATAGTACCCCACTTGCTATGCTTCCCCTGTAGTATTTGCTGTATACCATTGGTTGTATACCAAAGGAGAAAGCTGCTAGCTATCCAACCAGAGCGAGCGATGTTTCGCGTTCACTGGGCGACGCCTTCACCTACCAACCAGCTCTACAACCCACTTTGGTGGGTCGACCACCCCACCAACTATGGAGTATAGATTGGCAGTGGTGAGTCTATGTGTCGAGCCCTTTCTTAATAATATAGGGCGGGCAATAAAACGGGCATGCGGACGGGTGGATAAGTGTGTGTTGGGCAATCCGGGAACGAACCGTGTGTGCGTGAGGCACGCCGGCAGAGAACCAACAAAATGTACAAGCAGGAGAACTACGTTGTGATTTGTCGCTGAAAGCTGATTTGTGAGGAGATTTTGCCGATAACGGTGGGGCACACATTGGCTGGACATCCGCTGAGGAGGGAAACTGTGAGAGCGGCGGGTGCCAGTCCCAATTACTGTGCGCTCGTCGCGAATATTCCCGCTGTCGGACCCGCGAGCGATCGAATACGAACGACAAGCTCACCAATGCTAGTATTATATTAAGCCGAAAGCATAATCGAAAAAGCTTGCACAAGCAACAAAAAGAAGAGGGGTCGAGCAATGGCCACCTTAGAATGCGAAAGTACATAGAGCATAAACTTAAAGAATTAGTCTGAAAATGTCGTCAGATTCCTCGCACGATCAATTAAATCTGTTAACTGCAACGACGAACATAAGTTCAGGGTGTTTTAGTAATAGGTAAGAGTAATACTAGAGTTGATGTTTGTCAGAACTCAGTGAACGCCCGTCAATCAAGTATGGGCCACTTCACGATCATTTTTCTCTTCCTCCTCATTATGACTCCTCAGAGTGGCCAGTCTCAAAGGACGCAGCTACTTTAGGAATAGATTGTTTGGAGACTGTATATGATGCAATGACAACGATTGATGAGATGTCGAAGTCCTCGACTCCGCTCGAAGGATATCCCTTAACGCCATCCTATTAGCCACTTAAGTTTGTGTGGATAAAAAAACAAGTTTTCGTCTTATGTCGGATAGCTGTTTTCCTTGTAGGCCCTTTAATTGCATTCGAACACGTTCTGTTAACAACAAAGCATTCGCAGAAGCCACGATAAGTACCTTTAAGGAACGAAGAAGTATCACGAAGTAAGGAATAATCTTTTATTTCAATTCAATGTACTGTTTAGACTAAATAGCCGTTTTGTGGTGCTTCATATTTGTGATTCGTTCGGGTAGGGTTGGAAGGTATTTCTTCTTATTACTAATCGATTTAGACAACCGACAAAAGTAACAGTAGGGCAATTCTAAAGAATTGTCTATTATGTAATTTCATAGTAATATTCCAAATTCTAAAAACTGTAATCTGAAAAAGGCAGGTGCAGTGGGTCCACCCACTATTAATGTTTTAAATTACATTTTTTTTTTTATTAATTATGTATATTTAAAATTAAATTTATAAATATAAGTAAATCTGTTAGCGTTCGGAGACGCTTATTAGAGATGCTGTGAACGACGCTACTTTTATGTATATTACGTTAAGCCGAGTTGTAGTTCGAACCACAGACAGCTTCGTACTCATTTCATAATTGCCGGTTCTTTGCAGGTCGAATCGAGAGCGTCTTGATTTGAGCATCGATGAGCAGCAAAACTTCCTGCTTCTCGCTAAGTTCTAGTCTCTAAGCCGTGCGTATACCTACAAAGTATGGGCAAAATTGGCAATGGATTTGTGCACAGTTTCTTGAAATTTCATCATTTGCTTACGTTCATCTAGTCTCTATTTACGGTAATTAAATTAAGGAATAGCTCCGAAACCATTTCTGGAACCTACAATGGTCCTATAGCTGTCTTTGTACCAAGGGGTTACACTGAGCGCATGGAGTTCAAAAAAGACAAATTCATAACCGCAACTGAGTTGCTTATTATTAGATATAAAGCGTGCATTTAGAGTCCGAGTTGCATGTCTTATCCGTTGTACTTTTCGTGTTACTTCAAGTTACAAAGCGTTGTTAAGAGTGGCCGATATAGCTATAAGGGTAATATAGCTAGTAATATCGCGTATAGCATCGCGAGGCGAACCAAATTTTTTAGGGGTCAGGATCAAAAGGATACCGAAGGAAGGTGTGCAGACGAATCGCAAAGACATGTCGGTAGTGCCGGTGACCCGTCGCGATGGGACTGGCAGTACAGCCTGCCGGTTAAACGCAACAACCCAAAACATCTGTAAGGAGCGCACCAAAGAATCGTCGAGTCGGAGAATCACTTTTGAAGAAAAAACCTAATTATCTGAATCTACGCTCCATAGAATCGCCGCAGCTCTCGTCATTACCGACAATCGAAAATTCCGTGAGCACAAATGCACCGAAAACACAGACTATGCCCATGAACAGCAGGTTCAAATTTTGTTGTCAATTGCGAGTACGCTCTCAGGACAAAAGTTGAAGCAGGAGTCGAGGATTATTCTCCTTCGCATTCTTCTACGTTAGAGATATTTGCCTATGATAGTCGATGAGGTCGATATGAAGTCTAAGATAATCGATATCCTTGCGCTTACAATGACCTTATTCGATTTATCGGGATTTTACTCCTTTTATTGCCCTGCGCAGACAAAGCGCGTCGAGGCCGCTCTCAGCAAATAAACTTTGGGCCCTGATCCGGCATCATGTGAAAGCTAACATTATAGGGTTGTATGACCCCAGAATATGGAAGTATATGCGAATAAATAAAAGCGAAAAATAAGAAAAAAGAGCGCACTCTAACCCTCTTAGAAAAACACGTCGACGGTCTACAGGCCGTAGCAGACCCTACTTCCAACGTTTCCTTTAGCGTAGCAGGAGATTTCAGTGCATGTATTTCGAGTTGGGCCCTTCAAGATATGTTGATAGAACACCACTGCTGGATAGTCAACGCCAGCATGGTACCAACGCTTGTTAGTCCTGCAAAAAAACTTTGCCATAGATATGCAACGAACGCAGGCAGGGCTAAAATCAAACACGTCGGACTGATTTACCCTTTCTGTGAGAAGGACAGCTCCATGCACACGTTCCTGTCGAATGAGACCTTAGGGTGCCCTTAGGGCTAGCGCTCATCTGGATGAATAAATCTATACCACGTGATTTAGGCTCTAAGAAGCTCCTGGGGTGGGCTCATGAGGTCCATCCCAATGTCAAGCTCCATTTATACTGGGGTCTATTTGCATCATCTCGTAGTCATCCTGCTTCAGTTTGTCGATATAAGAATTTCGTCCAAACGATATTGGTCATGGTTTGATTATAACTACTACGTAGCCCGCTGTACCCAGAACACCCTTAGGTCACTAACAATACTATAACCAGCAACTGGTCACAGGGTTCAAAGTGATATGTTAGCCAACGCAAAAAAGTACCTGAAAA